>NC_068454.1:64939256-64979037 GCF_023373465.1 Oncorhynchus keta
TGCTGGATTTATCCGTCCATTTTCCTCTCCCACCCGTGCAGGGTTCTTCTTTGTGGAGAAAAAGGACAAGACCCTGCACCCGCGTATTGACTACCGGGGACTCAATTACATTACGGTTAAGAACCGTGACCCGCTACCACTCATCTCCTCTGCCTTCGAGCCGCTCCAGTGGGCCACTGTGTTTTCCAAGCTGGATTTACAGAACGCCTACCACCTGGTGCGGATACGAGAGGGCGCCCGTCGGACCCTGGCCTTTGTGCGACAGCACTTTGAGTGGCCTACTATGGTTCCTGACGTGACCGCATTCGTCGCCGCTTGCACAGAACAAGACTCCTCGGCAAGCTCCGGCTGGTCTCCTCCAACCTCTGCCTGTCCCCCACCATCCCTGGTCTCACATGTCCCTGGCCATCCTGACCGTGGTGATTCGGTTTTCCAAAGCCGCCCACTTCGTTCATCTCCTCAAACTACCCTCTGCCAAAGAGACGGCCCAGCTCATGGTGCAGCATGTCTTCTGGATCCATGGACTGCCTGTGGACATGGTCTCCGACCGGGGTCCTCAGTTCTGTCCTCCGGGTTCCACCCCCAGTCCAACAGCCAGTCAGAGCGGCCAACGAGGATCTCAAATCTACCCCGTGCTGCCTGGTCTCCGCCAACCCCACCACCTGGAGCCAGCAGCTTGTGTGGGTTGAATACGCCCACAACACCTTCCCTGCTCTGCCATGGGCCTATCTCCCTTTGAGTTTTCCCTGGGGTATCAGCCCCCACTCTTCCCTGAGCAGGAAGAGGAGGTTGGCATACCTTCTGCCCAGATGTTTGTCCACCGCTGTCGTCGTACCTGGAGGAGAGCCCGGTCGGCCCTCCTCATGATCACCTTCAGGTATCGATGACAAGCAGATCTCCATCAGTTTATCGGCCCTTTCCCCATCTCCAAGATCATTAGCCCCTCTGACTGGGAAGGTTTTGCCCTGGAGGAGAGGTGCTGGGTCCCTGCTAGAGACATCCTGGACCCATCCCTCATCACTGACTTCCACCGCCGGCACTACGGTCAACCAGGTATGCGCCCAGGTAGGATGCCAGGGTTCGACCACAGGGCAGGGGGGGTACTGTCACACCCTGATCTGTTTCACCTGTCTTTGTAATTGTCTCTACCCCCTCCAGGTGCCGCCCATCTTCCCCATTATCCACTGTGTAGTTATACCTGTGTTCTCTGTTTGTCTGTTGCCAGTTCGTCTTGTTTGTCAAGCCAACCAGTGTTTTGTGTCAGCTCCTGCTTTTCCCCAGTCTCTCTTTTCTCACCCCCCTGGTTTTTGACCCTTGTCTGTCCTGACCTTGTACCCACTCGCCTGACCACTCACCCTGCCCCTGACCCTGAGCCTGCCTTCCGTCCTGTACCTTTGCCCCTGTTGCTGTAATAAACGTTGTCACTTCAACACGGTCTGCATCTGGGTCTTACCTTGATACCTGATAGTCTTACTCTTTATTAATAAGTATTTAATAATTATTTATCCTTGAATGGAAATGTTGGGGGGGGGCTGAATTCAGTGGGCTGCAGTGATGGATGCTCAGTCCACCAGAGCTGTATTAGTCTGGTAGTGCTGCAAAGAACAGAGCAATCAGAGCAGGCATTCAGAGCATGTGGAGAAGAGTGGCACATTGTGAGCTACAGTACAGCTCAGTAGCTTGACAGCTAGTTTGTTAGTTTGGTAAATGGACTGTATTGATGTAACTTCATAAGTGATGCGTATTGGAAGTACAGTATATCAGATGAAGACTGTATTGTCAAAACATGCTGTTTTCAATAATGAAGAAGCAAGTTCTATACATCTTCCACTGTCCTCCTAAAATGTCTGAATCTCTCTCACCCATCCAGGCCCATTAGTTAATGGAACAGAAGCTAGAGAGAAAAGCAGCTGTAACCTGATCCTTCCATCTTGACATCCTCCCTCTCTCTATGTATACGGTCTATACTGGCTGCCTCCCTTCATGTACTGTATCCATCTTTGTACCCTATGGAAATTCATATATCATCAACAACAGTAAAACACCTGTATGTCTCATCTTATTCCCCCCACTGTTCAAATCCTTGTAATTACCTAAACTAAAAACGGGAATCGGTTTCCCCACTGCGCCTTTCCAAGTATGTTTGATTTGCACAGCAGTGTGTCCCTGATGGAGGAAGTTAACATCTGATTGAAAAAAACATTGCATGACCCGTTCTGTACTGACGGCTAACCTGGTGAAAAGTCAACAGGCACATGCTCCTGGGCTGCCTATTCCTAAATCAGGTGTCAACTCCTTCCATCCAAGACTGCACAACGCACATCACTTTCGTCTGGTCCTCTTTTTGTTGAGGTATAACAAGAAGATCTTGCAGTCAAACAAAGATTCCAGAAACATCTTGACAAGGTCGAAAAAAAGGTCAAGTGTCTGAAAGAAAATGTCCATGAAAAAGCCAGAGGTGAGTCCACATTAGTGGCATGTTGTGTTTTTTAGGGTTCTAGCCAATAAATGCACAAGGCAACTGTCAAGGCATTTGAAAAGGGCACACGGATGGAAGACTAGCAACACAATGCAGGTTGTCGCAGTGCGCCCCTAGACATTCATGAAACCTACAATCAAACACTCCTCTGATTCAGGGCAAAAAGTACTGGAAAGTACTTTGACTCTAAATCTGGGGAAAGCACAGCACACTCTTATGAATAACAATAACCGTTAACAAAGTGCACAGTCCAAAGTGCACAGTGGAAGTGTCATGGCACCATTTGATTTTCCACTGAGTCACAGAGTAGTTTATGGATATGTATGGTGCCAACCAGGTGATTACAATCCCTAGCTGCTGTGAAGCCATGACAGCAGCTGCTGATAGAGCTCCAATAGAGCCACATAAACAGCCTTTGTTCTTATCTACAGAGTGAACACATGGGAATAGGTGATATATTGTGTATTTATTATCACTGCTGCTAAACGTGAAGTGGGAGCACTGCTGTCACATACAGTATATGCAAATATTGACCTTATTGTACACTCACTGTAGTGTGATATGATATTGCAGCTCTACATCAGCTAGACCAGGAGGTTAACTTGCAGGCTGTTTTTGTTCACTCTACTTAGTTGTCTGATGTCTGAAAACACAGGCTTGGAATTTTGGCCTTGCATTAGGGAAGAATGTGATTACGTTTGTCGAAGAATGTATTGGGTTAATTAGAAGTATTTTTTGGAATGCTTTTAACGCCTTTTAACAAGCACCTCTCCTTGAAATAATTGCATTTACTGTGAGAAATAACTAAGGCATTCTTCTACCCAGGCAGCCGTGAAATAGTCTGAAAACCACCTGCGGCTTATGTCCCTGGATCAAAGTGTGTTCTGCATACATAACAGCCCCTGCCTAACTAACTAAGGATGGCACACACCTGTTGTCATGTCCAAAAATCTACAGCAATCTATGTGTTTACTTTGAACCTTATCATATCAGTCAACAACAGTCATCAAATAAACATAGTTGTTTCATCAAATATATAGGTAACTAAGGATGGAAAAAATGTACTATTCTAGGACTTACTTATGAATAATGTATAGTATTCATTATTCATCTAGACTTATGTGATTTTCCCCATAGCCTCTGATGGAGAGATAGGGAGTAAGGGAGGGAGAGAAAGAAAGAGAGAGAGAAATAGAGAACAAGACCTCCAGTTATGAATGACATGAAAGGGTCTCTAACACTAAATGCTATTAGACTAAGATCTGTAGGGTCTCTGTCAATCCTTTTGACAGGCACTCACTTCATTGCCCACTAATAGCATTGACAAGGTTCTCCAGTTACCAAAGATTTCTGGGACAATGGGGGCCTACCATGTACCATGTAGCTGTAGAGTTTTAGTACATATGATTAAGAAAAGGGCACAAGCACAAGAGTGCTTCATTCTTTCTCTCTGTTCCTATCCCCCTCTGGCCACCTGTCTGCCTGTCTCCTTTCTACAGTGCACTCTACACTCCAGCCCTGTGCTCCACTGTGGCTCAGATGACAAGGCTTCAGATTCACACAGCTCATTATCAGCTCGACCCAGGCCAGACCTACCGTTGGAAATACCAGCTGCCTAAGTGACCAGGGCCACTGCACAGAAGACAGAGGCAGAGAAAAAGGACAATGAATGATGGATGGTGGGCAGAGAAAGGGAAAAGAGAAGGAGGTGGAGACAGATGGAAAGAGTGACACGGCCACGGGAGCTCTGGTTTCTCCTGATTAAATTACTGTCCTATTTTAGGGATTTCCTCTTTTTTTTCCAGGGGGATTTTTTGCAACATGACAGCCAAAAGAGAAATTAGATCTTTCCATGGCAAAGGACAGAGAGTTTAGATGAGACAGAGAGGTCATGTAGGAGGAGAGGGTAAAATAAGAGTTTGTTCAGGAGAATAAGACACGTTGAGACAGTAAAAATATGACAGAGATTGACAGAGCAGTGAAGTGAGGAGGAACACCTTGATAAGACAGTGAAAATATGGACAGATTGGTGGAGGAGGAAGGAAAAAGAGGAAGGCAGATCCCGTGGGATGGAATTAGAGAACTGTTCACAGAGGAGAGGATTGAGAGCAGAGGAGAGGAGCGCTAGACCAGGAAATAATGAGACGAAGAAGGTGTGAAGGAATAACTATGAGTAAGGACAACGACTGATAGAAAAGAAAGGGAGACTGGCATTAACAAGCTGGCATACGCAGCAGGACATCCACCTCTGACACAGTAATATTCTTTTCACACATTTTCACAAGTTTACAATGTACAATTACTCATATACTGTAGTTTAACTGCTGAAGTCAAGTTTCAGATGAAAGGTTTGTATTTCACTAGACCAACTTAAAGCTGTCTTCACTTTCAAACAAAATATAACACAGAATATAACTAAAAAGCACTGAATCGGAAGCATAACAATGAACTAAAGCTACCAAACAGCTTACGTTACAGTATGCACTGGTGTGGGCAAAAATAATAAAAGAAGCATTGTCCTCGCATGCAACCAAACAAACCCCTCAGCCTTTCAATGCCTATGTTCGGATGGGCTAACAGAATCAGTGTGAGGAGACTCCACCTGTTCTGGCTGCTGCCCGCTCTGCCCTCCCACTGTCTGTCTGAAGTGTTCATCTCTGTTGTTTGTGTGCTCTGGTCCAACTCATAGTGATTGAGGAGAGAAGGATGGCATTTGTAAAGAGGGGTCAGCCAAGGAGATTAAAGGAAAAAGAGGGAGCAGGCGGGCAGTAATGGAGGACAGATGGAGGGAATAAAAGGGAAATGGGAAAGCAGGGTGAAAGAGGGAAGGAGAAAGGAGTGCAGAGCAAACAACCTGGGTACTTACCTGATGAGATGTCCCTGATGACTTATGTCACCTCCTCAAGTATGTGTACTGTTCCAATGATTCAACGTATTTGTTCTTGCCGTTACCTTAGACTTGTTGTCAAGCGCCTTTCACTGTCTCCTGTGACCTCACACATAATCTGACTCTGTAACCGCTTGACTCTGTGACAAACCAAACAAACGTCAGCTCAACAGCCCAACCCTTCAAATTCCCCTCAAGTCCCAATAAACAGAGGTTGCTAAGACTTGGCATCTGTCTTCAGGTCTCTCACAAAGGACTGGGACAGAAGGGGTAATGACAACCTGCTACAAGGTTTGAGACCACCATCTTCTATATCGGCCATAAGTAATGTCAAACACTTGTGAAACCCACAAGTCTGGGTAAACACACGTAACCTCAATGCTGAGTCAATAAGGTGTGTGTTTGGGGGGAGGGGGGTACTGGCAGAGGAAACACAATGGAGGCCTTCCTCAGAAAGTAAGATGCTGTGTCCAACTCTTCACCCAAAAAATTTGGTAAAAAGAACAAGGTATGTGTTATGAACGATAGGTGAGACTTTGTCTACTCCATGTTGAGCATTATACGACCTCGTCAATCACCTAAGTTGCCACTGAGTTGTGTGTGCTGCGTTTTATGGAAGTTTTACAAACAGAAGATTGGTCATTTTCATCAACTTTAGGTGCACAGGAAAAAGGTCACCTTACTGGATCCAGATGTATTTTTCATCCTTAAATCTATACTCTCTTAGGTCAGTGATGAATAAAAGGATGATTAAATACTTTAATTTAGAAATGCACATGTTCAGCAAGGGGACAACCTCCTCCAGAATGTATAACACAGGGGAAAAAGTCACAAAAATATTTTGATGTTTTGTGGTCATAAAGATGTTATTTTATGGATTAATTTGCTTTTAAAAGACAATGATGTCACCTGATTGACACAGCTAGTGACATTCCAAGGACTGTGATAAATAACTATTTTTTTACTGAACTGGACACAATTAAATGAATTTGAATGGATTTGAGGGACACATTCATTTGTGGTGTCCAGGAATGTGTTTGCTCGAAGTCGAACGTGAAGATGAATTTACTTCCGCTACAGACCTTGGCTTGGCTACAAACCAGCTGCCAGCGGAGATGAAAAAGGTTGTTCAATAACAATGTTAGCATGTTTGGTTTCTTTTTGACACTCTTTCTTTCTTTTCCAAGATCTTCAAAAGGCCAAATGACACAACCATGACCCGCTAATGTATCTTTTCCATTTAATATTTTCCCTGCTTTGAGGAGATCTCTGTTTTTGGCAAAAGTAACAGTCAGTATCTGGTGTGGCCACCAGCTGCATTAAGCACTGTAGTGCATCTCCTCCTCATGGACTGCACCAGATTTGCCCGTTCTTGCTGTGAGATGTTACCCCACTCTTCCAACAAGGTACCTGCAAGTTCCCGGACATTTCTGGGGGGGGAATGGCCCTAGCCCTCACCCTCCGATCCAACAGGTCCCAGACGTGCTCAATGGGATTGAGATCCGGGCTCTTCGCTGGCCATGGCAGAACACTGACATTCCTGTCTTGCAGGAAATCACACACAGACGAGCAGTATGGCTGGTGGCATTGTCATGCTGGAGGGTCATGTTAGGATGAGCCTGCAGGAAGGGTACCACATGAGGGAGGAGGATGTTCTCCCTGTAATGCACAGTGTTGAGATTGACTGCAATGACAACAAGCTCAGTCCGATGATGCTGTGATACACCGCCACAGACCATGACGTAACCTCCACCTCCAAATCGATCCCGCTCCAGAGTACAGGCCTCGGTGTAACATTAATTCCTTTGACGATAAATGTAAATTGCTTTAGTTCACAATGGAGCCCCTAGATCCACTCTGCATACCCCTGTTACCTCCTTTGTCCCACCCCCCACACATGCGGTGACCTCACCCATTACAACCAGCATGTCCAGAGATACAACCTCTCTCATCATCACCCAGTGCCTGGGCTTACCTCCGCTGTACCCGCACCCCACCATACCCCTGTCTGCGCATTATGCCCTGAATATATTCTACCATGCCCAGAAACCTGCTCCTCTTATCCTCTGCCCCCAACGCTCTAGGCGACCAGTTTTGATAGCCTTTAGCCGCACCCTCATACTACTCCTTCTCTGTTCCGCGGGTGATGTGGAGGTAAACCCAGGCCCTGCATGTCCCCAGGTACCCTCATTTGTTGACTTCTGTGATCGAAAAAGTCTTGGTTTTATGCATGTCAACATCAGAAGCCTCCTCCCTAAGTTTGTTTTACTCACTGCTTTAGCACACTCTGCTAACCCTGATGTCCTTGCCGTGTCTGAATCCTGGCTCAGGAAGGCCACCAAAAATTCAGAGATTTCCATACCCAACTATAACATCTTCCGTCAAGATAGAACTGCCAAAGGGGGCGGAGTCGCAGTCTACTGCAGAGATAGCCTGCAAAGTAATGTCATACTTTCCAGGTCCATACCCAAACAGTTTGAACTACTAATTTTGAAAATTACTCTCTCCAGAAACAAGTCTCTCACTGTTGCCGCCTGCTACCGACCCCGTCAGCTCCCAGCTGTGCCCTGGACACCATTTGTGAATTGATCGCCCCCATCTAGCTTCAGAGTTTGTTCTGTTAGGTGACCTAAACTGGGATATGCTTAACACCCCGGCAGTCCTACAATCTAAGCTAGATGCCCTCAATCTCACGCAAATCATCAAGGAACCCACCAGGTACAACCCTAACTCTGTAAACAAGGGCACCCTCATAGACGTCATCCTGACCAACTGGCCCTCCAAATATACCTCCGCTGTCTTCAACCAGGATCTCAGCGATCACTGCCTCATCGCCTGTATCCGCCACGGAGCCGCAGTCAAACGACCACCCCTCATCACTGTCAAACACTCCCTAAAACACTTCTGTGAGCAGGCCTTTCTAATCGACCTGGCCCGTGTATCCTGGAAGGACATTGACCTCATCCCGTCAGTTGAGGATGCCTGGTCATTCTTTAAAAGTAACTTCCTCACCATTTTGGATAAGCATGCTCCGTTCAAAAAATGCAGAACCAAGAACAGATACAGCCCTTGGTTCACTCCAGACCTGACTGCCCTCGACCAGCACAAAAACATCCTGTGGCGGACTGCAATAGCATCGAATAGCCCCGTGATATGCAACTGTTCAGGGAAGTCAGGAACCAATACACGCAGTCAGTCAGGAAAGCTAAGGCCAGCTTCTTCAGGCAGAAGTTTGCATCCTGTAGCTCCAACTCCAAAAAGTTCTGGGACACTGTGAAGTCCATGGAGAACAAGAGCACCTCCTCCCAGCTGCCCACTGCACTGAGGCTAGGAAACACGGTCTCCACCGATAAATCCATGATTATCGAAAACTTCAATAAGCACTTCTCTACGGCTGGCCATGCCTTCCGCCTGGCTACTCCAACCTCGGCCAACAGCTCCGCCCCCCCCGTAGTTCCTCACCCAAGCCTCTCCAGGTTCTCCTTTACCCAAATCCAGATAGCAGATGTTCTGAAAGAGCTGCAAAACCTGGACCCGTACAAATCAGCTGGGCTTGACAATCTGGACCCGCTATTTCTGAAACTATCTGCCGCCATTGTCGCAACCCCTATTACCAGCCTGTTCAACCTCTCTTTCATATCGTCTGAGATCCCCAAGGATTGGAAAGCTGCCGCAGTCATCCCCCTCTTCAAAGGGGGAGACACCCTGGACCCAAACTGCTATAGACCTATATCCATCCTGCCCTGCCTATCTAAGGTCTTCGAAAGCCAAGTCAACAAACAGGTCACTGACCATCTCGAATCCCACCGTACCTTCTCCGCTGTGCAATCTGGTTTCCGAGCCGGTCACGGGTGCACCTCAGCCACACTCAAGGTACTAAATGATATCATAACCGCCATCGATAAAAGACAGTACTGTGCAGCCGTCTTCATCGACCTCGCCAAGGCTTTCGACTCTGTCAATCACCAAATTCTTATCGGCAGACTCAACAGCCTCGGTTTTTCGGATGACTGCCTTGCCTGGTTCACCAATTACTTTGCAGACAGAGTTCAGTGTGTCAAATCAGAGGGCATGCTGTCCGGTCCTCTGGCAGTCTCTATGGGGGTGCCACAGGGTTCAATTCTCGGGCCGACTCTTTTCTCTGTATATATCAATGATGTTGCTCTTGCTGCGGGCGATTCCCTGATCCACCTCTACGCAGACGACACCATTCTATATACTTTCGGCCCGTCATTGGACACTGTGCTATCAAACCTCCAAACGAGCTTCAATGCCATACAGCACTCCTTCCGTGGCCTCCAACTGCTCTTAAACGCGAGTAAAACCAAATGCATGCTTTTCAACCGATCGCTGCCTGCACCCGCATGCCCGACTAGCATCACCACCCTGGATGGTTCCAACCTTGAATATGTGGACATCTATAAGTACCTAGGTGTCTGGCTAGACTGCAAACTCTCCTTCCAGACTCACATCAAACATCTCCAATCAAAAATCAAATCCAGAGTCGGCTTTCTATTCCGCAACAAAGCCTCCTTCACTCACGCTGCCAAGCTTACCCTAGTAAAACTGACTACCGATCCTCGACTTCGGCGATGTCATCTACAAAATGGCTTCCAACACTCTACTCAGCAAACTGGATGCAGTCTATCACAGTGCCATCCGTTTTGTCACTAAAGCACCTTATACCACCCACCACTGCGACTTGTATGCTCTAGTCGGCTGGCCCTCACTACATATTCGTCGCCAGACCCACTGGCTCCAGGTCATTTACAAGTCCATGCTAGGTAAAGCTCCGCCTTATCTCAGTTCACTGGTCACGATGGCAACACCCATCCGTAGCACGCGCTCCAGCAGGTGTATCTCACTGATCATCCCTAAAGCCAACACCTCATTTGGCCGCCTTTCGTTCCAGTACTCTGCTGCCTGTGACTGGAACGAATTGCAAAAATCTTTGAAGTTGGAGACTTTTATCTCCCTCACCAACTTCAAACATCAGCTATCCGAGCAGCTAACCGATCGCTGCAGTTGTACATAGTCTATAGTTAAATAGCTCACCCTTTTTCACCTACCTCATTCCCATACTGTTTTTATACTGTTTTTATTTATTTACTTTTCTGCTCTTTTGCACACCAATATCTCTACCTGTACATGCCCATCTGATCATTTATCACTCCAGTGTTAATCTGCAAAATTGTATTATTCGCCTACCTCCTCATGCCTTTTGCACACATTGTATATAGACTGCCCATTTTTTTCTACTGTGTTATTGACTTGCTAATTGTTTACTCCATGTGTAACTCTGTGTTGTCTGTTCACACTGCTATGCTTTATCTTGGCCAGGTCGCAGTTGCAAATGAGAACTTGTTCTCAACTAGCCTACCTGGTTAAATAAAGGTGAAATAATTTTTTTTTTTTTTTTTTAAATCCGACCATCACCCCTGGTGAGACAAAACCGCGACTCATCAATGAAGAGCACTTCTTGCCAGTCCTGTCTGGTCCAGCGACGGTGGGTTTGTGCCCATAGGCAACGATTTTGTCGGTGATGTCTGGTGAGGACCTGCCTTACAACAGGCCTACAAGCCCTCAGTCCAGCCTCTATCAGACCTATTGCGGACAGTCTGAGCACAGATGGAGGGATTGTGCATTCCTGGTGTAACTCGGGCAGTTTTTGTTGCCACCCTGTACCTGTCCCGCAGATGTGTTGTTCAGATGTACCGATCCTGTGCAGGTGCAGGTGTTACACATGGTCTGCCACTGCAAGGACGATCAGCTGTCCGTCCTGTCTCCCTGTAGCACTGTCTTAGGCGTCTCACAGTACGGACATTGCAATTTATTGCCCTGGCCACATCTGCAGTCCTCATGCCTCCTTGCAGCATGCCTAAGGCATGTTCACACAGATGAGAAGGGACCCTGGGCATATTTCTTTTGGTGTTTGTCGTAGCTGAATCAGAATTAGTTGGGTAACATAGATAAGATGTTTTATTTTCAGAATATGCTTGTGAGATACTTGTCATTAGAATGTTTCCATTTGGACTATAGGGTTGGCAGTTTGCAGTTATCCCTTCTCAGCTAGGCCTTAGTCACTTGGGGCCCAGAGAGGGGAGAGGTCAGACTTGTCTTCATATGTGAATGTATCTGTTAAACCATGTGATGCTATGCAGAATATCAGAAGGGGAGGAGGACAGAATGGAACATTGTCTTCTTATGGGAATGTGTAACTATTCCTAAACCATGTGAAGGGATGGCGTGAGTAATGAGGAACCAGTTAGTTATCTCCACAATGCCTGTACGCCAGTCACTCCCTTCTTTTCTCATTGGGGGGAGGAGTATGGCAGTGTCTGGAACCCTTGTATGTCCCCTCTGATGTTGCCCTTCTCTAGAACTAGTATATGACTTAGAGGCTCACTCCCCTCCGTGAGTTTGTCCAGGAGGGGGTGTATTTGAGATGGGAGTATCTAGAATTGACAATTGATATATGCCATTGGATGAGGTAATGTTTTGGTACTATGAAGTACCAAGAACGAGATTAGAACCTTGTTTAGGAGACCAAACTAAACGATAATTTATAGCGAATGCTGTCTGGCTATGGGATACTCCTCTCTCAAGTAAAAGTATTTCTGTGTGAACAGTTCCTATTATCTGTGGTTTGTCATGTTGACTAGGGGGTGGATCTTTGCTATAAAAGATCTCAGTTGCCATTATGTTGACCACTCTCAACTTTTCATTAGAGATACTGAAATGTTGAAAGTCAAATGCTATTGCAAAAGCTTAATTATTATTAAAGGTGAAGTTTAATTATAACTCTGACTGATGTATGGTTTGCTCTCTCATCATTTGGTAATACAGGAAATTGCCACAACATGTTTTTCAGAGTCAGGAGAAAGGCCTCTTTAGTGTCCTAAGTTTTCAAAGCTGTGACTTTAATTAATTAATTTAATTAATTTAATTAATTGCCTATCATCTGTAAGCTGTTCGTGTCTTAATGACCGTTCCACAGGTGCATGTTCATTAATTGGGAAACAGTTAATGATGGGAAACAGTGTTTAAACCCTTTACAATTAAGATCTGTGAAGTTATTTCGATTTTTACAAATGATCTTTGAAAGACAGGGCCCTGAAAAAGGGACGTTTCTTTTTTTGCTTAGTTTATATTTGCATGTAACCAAATAATTGATTAAAATACACTGTTTTCCAAGAAGTTCTACAGCACTCTGTAGGACAGCACAGTCATTGGTGTAGAGAGGATTATGAAGGAGGCAGTCACAGGTTTAGAACTACAGAATTTATTTAAGCACCATAGATCAACGCGGGACGAAACCCCAACGCTGTTGTGCTCAAAATATATCTCCATAAACAAAAAGGCACAGGGTGAACCCAAAGTGAAAAATATAAAGTACTCAGGAAATAGTAGGAGAGTCCTCTGAGGAAAACAAATAACATTTACAATGACGGACAAAGACAAATGGCAGAGGGAGTATATATACAGTGATAGAGTGGGGATTGGAACCAGATGTGTGTTATGATGACGAGACAAGTCCAGGGTTGATGAGTGAAGGCCGTTTGCCAGCAGCAGGTTCGGCAACAGCTAGAAGAAGGCCGTCGACGCCGAACGCCTGAGCTGGACAGGAGGGGGAGCCAAACCGAAGGCTGGTGTGACATGCACCATGGTGTAGCTGGAGGACAACTAGTTTCCGTCCTCTTCTGGGTACATTTTACTTCAATACAAAACCTAGGAGGCTGGTGGTTCTCACCCGCTTACATAGACGTACACAGAAATGACAACTTCCAGAGGACGTCATCCAACCTATCAGAGGTCTTGCAGCATAAACTGACATGTTGTCCACCCAATTAAAGGATCAGATAATGAATATAGTACTAAAAGTATAAGCTACAGCTAGCTAGCACTTTTGTGCACGAAATGTGGTGAGTAGTTGACTTAAATAGAGAGAAAGACAACAGTTTAAACATTTTGAACAAATTAGTGAGAGAGAGAGAGAGAGAGAGAGAGCTAGCTATATATATATATTTTTTTACCTTTCACTTACTTAGCTAGCTAATGCAGCTAGCTAGTTTAGTCTACTCAAACACCCAGCTCAGAGAGGGATGCTATGTTACCTAGCTGGCTATGGCTATCCTACACTGGAACTCTTCCAGGTCAAGGTAAGCTTTTGGTTTTCTTAATTTATTGCCACCGGGGCCCGGGGCCACCGGGGTTTACTAAGGCGTTAGTTGTAGTAGCTATGTTTTCTTGACGTTAGCTAATATGGTGACACTGCCGAGTACTGAAACGCGTAGCGCGTAAAAATCATCTGTCCTCGGTTGCGATACTCACAACCAAGTTGCCTCTGGAAGCAATGTCAGCACAATAACTGTTTGTTGGGAGCTTAATGAAATGGGTTTCCATGGCCGTGAGCCGCACACAAGCTTAAGATCAGCACGCGCAATACCAAGTGTCGGCTGGAGTGGTGTAAAGCTCGCCACCATTGGACTCTGGAGCAATGGAAACGCTTCTCTGGAGTGATGAATCACGCTTCACCATCGGACAGTCTACGGACGAATCTGGGTTTGGCGGATGCCAGGAGAATGTTACCTGCCCCAATGCATAGTGCCAACTGTAAAGTTTGGTGGAGGAGGAATAATGTTCTGGGGCTGTTTTTCATGGTTCAGGCTAGGCCCCTTAGTTCCAGTGAAGGGAAATCAATTTTCTATTTATCTTTTTACCCCCGCTTTCTCCCCAATTTCGTGGTATCCAATTGGTAGTTACAGTCTTGTCTCACCGCTGCAACTCCTGTACGGACTCGGGAGAGGCAAAGGTCGAGAGACGTGCGTCCTTCGAAACACACGCGACCGTGTCAGCGTGCACTGCGCCCAGCCCGCCACAGGAGTTGCTAGTGCGCGATGGGACAAGGACATCCATTCCAACCAAACCCTCAACTAAACCGGACGACAGTGAGCCAATTGTGCGCCACCCCATGGGTCTCCAGGTCGCTGCTGGCTGCAACAGAGCCTGGACTCGAACCCAGAATCTCTAGTGCCACAGCTAGCACTGCAATGCAGTGCCTTAGACCACTGCACCACTCGGAAGGCAGTGAAGGGAAATCTTAACACTTCAGCATACAATGACATTCTAGATGATTCTGTGCTTCCAACTTTGTGGCAATAGTTTGTGGGAGGCCCTTTCCTTTCAGCATGACAATGCATGCCCCCGTGCACAAAGCAAGGTCCACACAGAAATGGTTTGTGGAAGAACTTGACTGGCCTGCACAGAGCCCTGACCTCAACCCCATCAAACACCTTTGGAATAAACTGGAAGACCGACTGCAAGCCAGACCCAATCGCCAAACATCATTCCAAACATGGAACCAATTCTCTGTCACAATGTTCATAATCTATTGGAAAGCCTTCCAAGAACAGTGGAGGTTGTTACAGCAGCAAAGGGAGGACCAACTCTATATTAATGCCTATGATTTAAAAAAAATGTTTGACAAGTAGTTGTCCACATACTTTTGGTAATGTAGTGTACTTGTCCAGCATGCTGTTGAGAGCCATATGACTTTTTCTGGCCTGCAACTAAATCAATCTATTGTCTTGAAGAGCTCTTGAAGAGGTGTACATCTCATTTTAAAGGCACAAAGCACCCAATAGAAGAACCCGATAGGGACCCTCTGTCAATGAGAAGTATTGTTACATTGTGCTGGTTCTCTCTCATTCTGCCACAAATCACTCAATAATTAATCTACCGAGAAATTGCAAGGAAGACATTGAATGTGTTGTTGTTACAGAACTACCTCCTCAAAGGTGGAAACTGACAAGAGATCGTAAACCAGAGCTCTGAGTTAATCCAGTGACATGAAACATTTTGTTTTCACGCAAATCTTTTGAAATTGTCTGTGACAAAACGCAGACCACTGTAGTTACCAGAGACAGAGCACAGAGCTAGTGCTAGACTGAAAACATGTTCACACATGTTCTGAAAAAACACTAGAACCTTCCTGACCCCTGATTCAATGGAATAAAGATCCAGGCTATGAAATGAGGTCCGTGGAGTGGACTGACCGTTGTAGGTGCGGTTCCACATCCTCCTGGTTACGGTTTTCCCCACAGGTCTGTCCTCTGGTGAGGTCATGGTCTCATTCAGGGCGTGGGTGTACAGCATCAACCCGTCGTAGAACCCTCCGGAGATTATGTTCATCTGCAGGGAAGCAAAAGGAAATTGTAGAATAGTCATTAAATCTATCATCACCTATTTTTTTGAGATGGCTTAGATCAACCATACCATACATGTATTAATAGTACATCTATATCCCTCATCCTCATAATTTTCTATCATTAGAAAGCTACTGCGTATGTCTAGCTATATTTGTGCCACAGCGATGGATAGCAGAACTTATTCTGCTAACTACTTGTCTCTTCTACAAGCTTCTCTAGTGTTTGATATATTTCAAGTTAATGCCACTTTCCTATTTCTCACAACTATAATTATTTCCTATCATCTCCGTACCTATTTCTACCCCTTTATTAATTTCACAATTCTGCCTGAGAAACAATTTCCTCTTCCATCTCGTCATCTCTCCAAACAGTGCCCCCAAACCAAAAGAGCTGTCTACGTCAACCACAGAATGGAATATGAGGACAATAACCCACTCAGACAATTCACTCAGTTCAGTTGCATCAATTGGAAACGTACAGACACAATGTCCAGACAGGGTGAATGAGGACCAGGTAGACCAGGGCAGAGCTCTCATGCTCTGTGCCTCTCTCTCATCCTCCAGACTCAGACCTGTCTATTTATTACATTAACTGCACTTAGCTGTCTGTTACAAGTGATTCATCGGCTTGTGAGGGGTGCCAGACAGCCCTGTCTGAAACCAGGACCAATGGCGAGTCTCGCTTCCTCCCGGGGATGGAATAGAATCTCGCTTCCTCCCGGGGATGGAATAGAAGCCCTGACGTACAATTCTGGATTTGTGTGCATCGAACGGGGAGGGCAGTTAGATGACGTGGCCTGTCAAGCTCTTTATTTTGCTTCCCCTCCTGAAGTGTAAATTGTCAATGACACGAAAGCACACACATGCATGCAAGGACACACACCTCCATCTGGAGTCAGAGATGAACAATGGATTCGAAGGCAGTCAATCTACCATATTGAGGACACATGGATGTATCGTGCCAATCTTTGTGAGTGTGTGTGTGTGCGCACACATGTGTCTCTCTCTCATCTCCTAAACAAGACACCAGTGATTCAGCTGCAGAAGTGTGTAGAATATCATCATTGTGCACCTTTGTAGGGAACATAATAAGAAGATAAGCCCCACTAACTAAATTAGCTTTTTCTTCCAAAATAAATTGAATCAATCGTCCAGGCATTGCACGTGAGCCAATTACATATAAGCCTACTTATCGCAGCCTCTCCATCTTTCTACGCACAAACACACTCTAAGATTTGCAAACACCAATGAACTAGTACTACTGCTGAATTAACTAATACTACTGCTAAATGAACTAGTACTACTTTGCCTGTCAGATGTGGCTCAATCAAATGTTTCATAATGAGATGTTCTCTATAATATGATAGCCCTACACTGAGTGTACAAAACATAAGGAACACCTTCCTAATATTGAGTTGCACCCCTTTTGCCCTCAGAACAGCATCAATTTGTCGGGCATGGACTCTACAAGGTGTCGAAAACGTTCCACAGGGATGCTGGCCCTTGTTGACTCCCAATGCTCCCCAAAGTTGTGTCAAGTTGGCTGGATGTCCTTTGGGTGGTGGACCTTTCTTGATACACACGGGAAAATGTTGAGCGTGAAAAACCCAGCAGCGTTGCAGTTCTTGACACACTCAAACCGGTGCACCCGGCAACTAATACCATACCCTGTTCAAAGGCACTTACATGTTTTTTTGCCCATTCATCCTCTGAATGTCACACATACACAATCCATGTCTCAGTTGTCTCAAGGCTTAAAAATCCTTTAAACTGTCTCCTCCCCTTCATTTACACTGATTGAAGTGAATTGAACAAGTGACATCAATAAGGGATCATAGCTTTTACCTAGATTCACCTGGTCAGTCTATGTCAAGTTCATAATGTCTTGTACTCTCAGTGTATAGATTATTATACAGAGCTTTATTATGTGTAGTAGAGCTAAGTCTTCATGCCTTAGCATGTCTTCTCCTTCATATTGCCTCAAGTCTGCCATGTTGAGATCAAGTTGTCTTTTTTTAACAAATACTCATTTTGATCTCAACTCTCTCTCTCTCTCTCTCTCTCTCTCTGTGTGTGTGTGCAGACACTCCTCCTTTTTCACTTGCTCTTCATCTGCTTTGTTCTCTCTGCATGTTTTTCTCTCCTATTTCCTGCTTATAACCTTTTCTCTCTCTCCTTTCAGTTCTTGTCCTCTTGATCACCCACTTTCTTCCTGCAAGAGAGCACCCCCCCACCACACACACACACACACACACACAAACACACACACTTCAGCCTCTTACCAGTGAGTCCTCCACCGTAAAGTTGAACATTCTCTTGGCATCTGTCTTCAGGTCCCTCACAAAATCTTTATATTCAGGGTTCTGTGGTTCCCTATAGGTCAGGATTTTCACACTCTGAGACAGACACAAAGATTTTTTTATTGTGATTCATAAGACAAAGGTTTCACTGAATTATACAGAATCATACCATATGATGGGGTCAGAAAATCAGGTTATCAATTTCTGCTAATGAATGAATGAACCACAGGTGTGAGAAACACCATTTCTGTGGTAGAAATTAACAGTATGTTCCTCTTTCCCAGGCCTGTCGCTTTTATAAACATGCAACTGTTATTAGAGCCTAGTCGCCTTATTATATGTTGTCAATGTGACCAATCATCCAGTACACATCCTCCAAAACACCTTATAACATTAATCAAACCATCTCATCTCCCATTCCTACAGTCTGTGTAGATACAGGTCCAACCTAATTCAAGCAGAAAACTAAGGTCTGAGAAGGCTAACATGTAAAAAAAACAGCAGTGAGAGAAGTGTTCATACGTATGGGTTATGGCATTGGTTCCCAGACCATTAGGACCCACTTAAAATCTGTGTCAACCTAAACGAAATGACCACGACCCACCAGAAGGGCCGTATGTTGTGCACCACTGATGTACAGTATGTGCATCAGTTACATTTTCAAAACTCAGGCCCTATGTTTTGCTCTTTCAGGCTTTGTGAGATGAGACTGATATCAACACATTGATGGGATGTCACGAAACATATAGTTATGTTGCCTCTCTCCCCCTCGATGGAGAGTCTGTTACTCACTAGGGAATTGAGAAGAAAATTAAAGTACTTCACAGTGAGAGAATGGAAAATCAACAAGATTATATTTGTCATCTCATCTGCCTGGCAGCACATTTAACAACAATGACAACCATGGGGAAACATAGGGACATCAAAATATGATTGCTTCAGGGCTTGAGTCAGTGGAGAATACAGCAGATACCTGTTTCCAAGGTAATGATGGGAATGAGATGAGGAATGAGATGATACACTTGACTCTGATCCAAGGCTTACCTGGAAGGCCTCCTTGGCGACAAGGTCGTCTTGGTCCCCTCTGGCCCACGGTTGAGCATTCTGGGAGTCCAGGCTGTGTCCAAACATGTCAATATAGAAGAAAACAAACTCCTCCTGAGGAAGTCCTGCCCGCCGGAAGTGAACCATCAGCTGCCTGAATGTGTCCGGAGAGCAACACACAAACACCACTACGGGGGCAGAGAGAGAGAGAAAGGGTTATAAAAGGGTTATAAAAAGAAGAGAGTAAAGACAATAGGAGTGTAATGAGTTATTGCACATATGGTCAAATATATTTTTTTCTTGCAAAATACACAACCCACAAAAATCCTTACTTTAAATTATAGACCTGTCTAATTAAGAATAATATTGTAAATGAATGCGAAATGTAACAAATTCTGAAGCAAAAGCATGTAAGGTAATACAGTGGGGCAAAAAAAGTATTTAGTCAGCCACCAATTGTGCAAGCTCTCCCACTTATTAAAAAGATGAGAGAGGCCTGTCATTTTTTTCCACCATAATGTGCAAATAAATTAATTTACAAATCCTACAATGTGATTTTCTGGATTGTTTTTCTCTTGGTTTGTCATAGTTGAAGTGTACCTATGATGAAAAGTACAGGCCTCTCTCATCTTTTTAGGTGGGAGAACTTGCACAATTGGTGGCTGACTAAATACTTTTTTGCCCCACTGTATGTCACTTTTCTTTCAAGTGTATTCAACAAGCATCCTAAAAAGCATCCTTTAACCAGAGCATATAGTTTTGATCACTCTTTTGTTGATGAGAATTTTCCTGCGCAGCAGAAAACTTGTAGTGTATTCAAGGTATCAACCCATACAAAAAAAAATCCATTAATTATAATCCACATAATAATTCACATTTCCTGTCGCTGCAGGGTTATTTGCCTGCTGTAGCAAACTGGATCAAATTAAGATCCTGCATCTGTAACAATGTGACAGGTCTTCAATGTAGTTCATCCTGCAGGCCAATGTGTGAGCAGAATGAGAAAAACACATGTCTAGCTAAATTGATAAGGAATCTCTTAATTGTATTTGAAATGCTTTATTAGTTACTCTGGTTAGCCTAGTCACACTTATCATCTAACAGCAGGAAAATTATCCGGTAGCAACAGGAAATGTTAATTATTATGTGGATTATAATTAATGGACATTTTTGTAGTCGATACATTTATCGTAAAGGAAAATCAAGCCTGAAATTTCAAAGTGGAAATTACAAACTTTAGAATCCTTGTTAAAGCTCAAATACACTACAAGTTCAACATTTCCTGCAACAGGGTGATCAAATTACGATCTTACATGATGAGAAAATAATACACTAAACACTTCAAATAACTGAATACATTTTTTAATTGGTGAATTTTAAACCAGCAGACACTGCAATCCTTGGGACCAGGAGTTGTGCACCAAGGGCTTATTGTGTCAACTGCCCATTTATCATACATCAATATCCTAATCGGATTGACCCAGTACAATGAGAGCATAGATGGCCATCTATTTATTTTCCTTACACAACAACCACTGGCCACATGACATCCAGATAAACAGACAAACAAACAAGACAGACCAACACCTAATAGGCACTTCAAATCACACTTTTTCAAAGACACACACACTTCTTCAAGACTGTTGGAAAAGCATTCCAGGTGAAGCTGGTTGAGAGAATTCCAAGTGTGCAAAGCTGTCATCCAGGCACATGAGGGCAACTTTGAAGAATCTCAAATATAAAAGATTTTGTTTAACACTTTTGTGGTTACTAAATTATTCTATATGTGCTATTTCATAGTTTTGATGTCTTCACTATTATTCTACAATGTAGAAAATAGTAAAAATAAACAAGAAACCTTGAATTAGTCCAAACTTTTGACTGGTATTGTATGTGAATGAGATATTTTTGTATTTCATTTTCAATAAGTTTGCTTAAATTTCACAAAACGTGTTCACTTTGTCATTATGGGGTATTTATTGTGTGTAGATGGGTGAGAGATATATATTTTTTAATTCATTATAAATTCAGGCTTTAACACAACAAAATATGGAAAAAATCAAGGGGTATGAATACTTTCTGAAGGTATGGTAAATAGGGGTAATGAGAGAAAGGAAGGGGGACAGTCAATGTTAGCCCGCAGGCTAATTGTGCTGGGGTATAGTAGTGCCTGTGGCGGTGTGTCCAAGACAGTGATCTGAAACAGGGCTCTATTAGCTCTATGATCAGCTCTGCTCCCATCCAGAGGTCAACTGTCTCGGTCAGACCCTTCATTAGCCTGGGTAATTACTGCAGGCTGCCAAGTACCTGGCACTGCCATGGCAGCACACGGTAAGTGTGTGTGGATGTCAAACCGTGTTCAGCATTCTCTGTGCGCCATTGTGTTAGTTTTGCCTGGTCCAAAAACAAGCCTTAATAAGCTCTATACCCCATTAGCAGGTTGTGCTGCTGTGATCCTGTGTGGCCTGTTCTAGTACAGGTAGGTTTAGGGTTATCTAGTCTAATCTATTCTAACTTGTCATAGTGTATTGTGTTCTGGGCTGGTCAGGTCTAATGGGTTATTGTGTTATGGTCTACTTAGGGCCTTGTCCAATGATGGACCGGCTATCTGGAGCACTGAGAGTTTTCCCGGTGGGCCGCTTGATAATTGGGGCCGATGCAAATCAAAATATAAATAACCCCAACCCCCGCTAAAAATAACCAAGTGCTCTGTGTCTGACTGGCCCAGGCGAGTGGGCTGCCGGCCCACTGCAGTTGGGTATTACATCTGTCAGCCTCTCTCTCCCAGCCAATTAGTTTTGGTCCAGTCTATTCTAACTTGCTACCGACCCCCGTCAGCTCCCAGCTGCGCCCTGGACACCATTTGTGAATTGATCGCCCCCCATCTAGCTTCAGAGTTTGTTCTGTTAGGTGACCTAAACTGGGATATGCTTAACACCCCGGCAGTCCTACAATCTAAGCTAGATGCCCTCAATCTCACTCAAATCATCAAGGAACCCACCAGATACAACCCTAACTCTATAAACAAGGGCACCCTCATAGACGTCATCCTGACCAACTGGCCCTCCAAATATACCTCCGCTGTCTTCAACCAGGATCTCAGCGATCACTGCCTCATCGCCTGTATCCGCCACGGAGCCGCAGTCAAACGACCACCCCTCATCACTGTCAAACGCTCCCTAAAACACTTCTGTGAGCAGGCCTTTCTAATCGACCTGGCCCGTGTATCCTGGAAGGACATTGACCTCATCCCGTCAGTTGAGGATGCCTGGTCATTCTTTAAAAGTAACTTCCTCACCATTTTAGATAAGCATGCTCCGTTCAAAAATGCAGAACCAAGAACAGATACAGCCCTTGGTTCACTCCAGACCTGACTGCCCTCGACCAGCACAAAAACATCCTGTGGCGGACTGCAATAGCATCGAATAGCCCCCGTGATATGCAACTGTTCAGGGAAGTCAGGAACCAATACACGCAGTCAGTCAGGAAAGCTAAGGCCAGCTTCTTCAGGCAGAAGTTTGCATCCTGTAGCTCCAACTCCAAAAGTTCTGGGACACTGTGAAGTCCATGGAGAACAAGAGCACCTCCTCCCAGCTGCCCACTGCACTGAGGCTAGGAAACACGGTCTCCACCGATAAATCCATGATTATCGAAAACTTCAATAAGCACTTCTCAACGGCTGGCCATGCCTTCCGCCTGGCTACTCCAACCTCGGCCAACAGCTCCGCCCCCCGTAGTTCCTCACCCAAGCCTCTCCAGGTTCTCCTTTACCCAAATCCAGATAGCAGATGTTCTGAAAGAGCTGCAAAACCTGGACCCGTACAAATCAGCTGGGCTTGACAATCTGGACCCGCTATTTCTGAAACTATCTGCCGCCATTGTCGCAACCCCTATTACCAGCCTGTTCAACCTCTCTTTCATATCGTCTGAGATCCCCAAGGATTGAAAGCTGCCGCAGTCATCCCCCTCTTCAAAGGGGGAGACACCCTGGACCCAAACTGCTATAGACCTATATCCATCCTGCCCTGCCTATCTAAGGTCTTCGAAAGCCAAGTCAACAAACAGGTCACTGACCATCTCGAATCCCACCGTACCTTCTCCGCTGTGCAATCTGGTTTCCGAGCCGGTCACGGGTGCACCTCAGCCACACTCAAGGTACTAAATGATATCATAACCGCCATCGATAAAAGACAGTACTGTGCAGCCGTCTTCATCGACCTCGCCAAGGCTTTCGACTCTGACAATCACCAAATTCTTATCGGCAGACTCAACAGCCTCGGTTTTCGGATGACTGCCTTGCCTGGTTCACCAATTACTTTGCAGACAGAGTTCAGTGTGTCAAATCAGAGGGCATGCTGTCCGGTCCTCTGGCAGTCTCTATGGGGTGCCACAGGGTTCAATTCTCGGGCCGACTCTTTTCTCTGTATATATCAATGATGTTGCTCTTGCTGCGGGCGATTCCCTGATCCACCTCTACGCAGACGACACCATTCTATATACTTTCGGCCCGTCATTGGACACTGTGCTATCAACCTCCAAACGAGCTTCAATGCCATACAGCACTCCTTCCGTGGCCTCCAACTGCTCTTAAACGCGAGTAAAACCAAATGCATGCTTTTCAACCGATCGCTGCCTGCACCCGCATGCCCGACTAGCATCACCACCCTGGATGGTTCCAACCTTGAATACGTGGACATCTATAAGTACCTAGGTGTATGGCTAGACTGCAAACTCTCCTTCCAGACTCACATCAAACATCTCCAATCAAAAATCAAATCCAGAGTCGGCTTTCTATTCCGCAACAAAGCCTCCTTCACTCACGCTGCCAAGCTTACCCTAGTAAAACTGACTATCCTACCGATCCTCGACTTCGGCGATGTCATCTACAAAATGGCTTCCAACACTCTACTCAGCAAACTGGATGCAGTCTATCACAGTGCCATCCGTTTTGTCACTAAAGCACCTTATACCACCCACCACTGCGACTTGTATGCTCTAGTCGGCTGGCCCTCACTACATATTCGTCGCCAGACCCACTGGCTCCAGGTCATCTACAAGTCCATGCTAGGTAAAGCTCCGCCTTATCTCAGTTCACTGGTCACGATGGCAACACCCATCCGTAGCACGCGCTCCAGCAGGTGTATCTCACTGATCATCCCTAAAGCCAACACCTCATTTGGCCGCCTTTCGTTCCAGTACTCTGCTGCCTGTGACTGGAACGAATTGCAAAAATCGCTGAAGTTGGAGACTTTTATCTCCCTCTCCAACTTCAAACATCAGCTATCCGAGCAGCTAACCGATCGCTGCAGCTGTACATAGTCTATAGGTAAATAGCTCACCCTTTTCACCTACCTCATTCCCATACTGTTTTTATACTGTTTTTATTTATTTACTTTTCTGCTCTTTTGCACACCAATATCTCTACCTGTACATGCCCATCTGATCATTTATCACTCCAGTGTTAATCTGCAAAATTGTATTATTCGCCTACCTCCTCATGCCTTTTGCACACATTGTATATAGACTGCCCATTTTTTTCTACTGTGTTATTGACTTGCTAATTGTTTACTCCATGTGTAACTCTGTGTTGTCTGTTCACACTGCTATGCTTTATCTTGGCCAGGTCGCAGTTGCAAATGAGAACTTGTTCTCAACTAGCCTACCTGGTTAAATAAAGGTGAAATAAAAAAAATAAAATAAAAAACTTTACCTGAGCCTCGCCCCTTTCCCATCTCAGAAGACAATAGGGATAAGATAAGCAATGTTTGGGTTTCGATAGTTGGCTATTTAGCTATAGGTGCCTCTTGTTGAAACAAGTGTTCGTCAATGTCACTTTTTGTGAACCGACCAATCACAGCCTGGATGGGTCGGGACATTAAAAAAAGGTTGACGTGCAACTGAAAACTTTCAAAATGTTGAACTCATTGATATGCATGAATGGTTAAGATTATTGACAAGTTAGTACTTAGCATTAACAAATTAGAGACTAACCACCAATGAAATGTAGATCATTTTTCTTGCACAAGGATTTAATGATGGAACAAAACCTACAAAAATTATAAATATTGGTTGTGTATTTCCTAAATTGCTGTATTGTCCAATTGGAATTAATATTATACTATTACATGAAATTATGAATATACTAACATTATGTAATTAATATTAATATTACACTAACATTATACTATTATATCAACATTATACTTTTTATTTAACATTAAAATATTATACTAATATACTAATTTATACTAATTACTAATTACTCATCCAGGTTGAGAATAGTGCATCTGCAGTGGACAGGTGTAGATTGAGCCAGAGCCAGGATGCCACTGCCACCCCAATTTTGGATTATTTTAAGAGGCCGAAGTCAGGGGACCGAGGTATGTTTTTTAGTTTCCACCCCCAACAAAAGTGTGAAAAGTCTGTGGTGCAGAAGGTTTTATTTTGTAAAGATGGGATCAACTGGGAGTGGCTGTCATACAGTGAAGAGAACCATGCTTTATTCTGCTTAATTTGTATGGCATTTGCAAAGCCCTTTCATGAATGGAATGTCAGACTGGAAGCATATCCATCAGAGAGAGAAAGAACATTATGCATAGAGATTATGCTGAGGCCAACTTTCTATGGTCCTCCAAAGGTAACATTGAGAGCCTGTTCATTGGCAGTCAGATGTCTTCTCATAGAGAGCAAGTGAACAGAAGAGGGCAAGTGCTAGAGCGCATTATAGATGTTGTTAAAGTCCTAGGCAAGAGGGATCTGAGCTACAGAGGCATGCAGTCTGAAGCAGCTTATACGCTAGATGACAGCAGCATTGACCATGGCAACTTTTTAGAGATGATCATTCGGCTGAGAAAATACGACCTGTGTATGAAAGAGCATCTCACTGCCTGCATAGAGAAAAGCAAAACACTGCATGAGTCTGGGTCAAGAGGGAGCAGACGCAGACGCTCTCTAATGACTCTATTGTCAAAGACTACCATCGATAACGTCATTACCACCATCCTACACACAATACAGGCCACCATAGTAAGTGAAATCCAGGAAGCTTGCATGTTTTAAGTCCATATTGACACTACGCAGGACATTACAACACAAGATCAATGCTCTGTCATAGTCAGATATGTGACGAACGTCATCCAAGAGAGTCTTGTGGCTGTGGTGAAATGTATTTATCCCTGTGTTTCCTGTCTCTCTGCGCCATTTCGTCTTGTTTGTCAAGTCAACCACCGTTTTCTCAGTTCCTGCTTTTCCCGGTCTCTCTTTTCTCGCCCTCCTGGTTTTGACTCTTGCCGGTCCTGACTCTGAGACCGCCTCCCTGACCACTCTGACTGCCCCTGACCTCAAGCCTGCCTATCGCCTGGTACTGTTTGGACTGACCTGGTTTATGAACTCTCGCCTGCACCCGACCTGCCTTTTGCCTACCCCTTTTGCTATAATAAATATCGGAGCTCAACCTTCTGCATCCTGTGTCTGCATTTGGGTCATGCCTGGTGTCCTTATAGTACAAACTGGCCATGACAGACCCAGCAGACTTTGACCAGCTCTGTCACATTGTCTCCCTGCAGGGAGCCACCATTGGGAGGCATGACCATTGGGAGGCAGGACCTTTTGGAAGGGCTTCGTTCCCTGACGGAACGCCTACAAAGGTTTCTACACCTGTTTCTATATGTGCTTCTACACCTGCATTGCTTGCTGTTTGGAGTTTTAGGCTGGGTTTCTGTACAGCACTTTGTGACATCAGCGGATGTAAGAAGGGCTTTATAAATACATTTGATTGATTGATTGATTGATTGGTTTAAGGCGATAATGGATCAAATTCGTGAAGCAGCTCATAGGCAGCACGCCACATCTGAGACCTCCCAACCACCCAGTAACCGTTCAACTAGTTGTGGATTGGTTCAATCTACCCTGGCTCCCCGAGAACCTCGCTTACCTCCCCCTGAGCGTTATGCAGGTGATCCTGGTACCTGCCGGGCATTCCTTTCCCAGTGCTCCCTCATTTTCGAACTCCAGCCCTCTGTGTTCATGTCAGACCGATCGAAGATAGCGTATTTAATCACACTAATGTCCGGAAGGGCGCTCTCCTGGGCGACAGCTGTATGGGAGGAGCAATCCGCTTTGTGCCATAGCCTGGAGAAATTTAAGGGAGAGATGAGGAGGGTTTTTCATTCTCCGGTGCCTGGGAGGAACGCGGCTTGAAAACTACTGCATGTACGTCAGAACTCCTGCAGTGTGGCAGACTACGCATTAGATTTTCACACATTGACTGCCGAGACTTCCTGGAATCCGGAGGCTCTGTTCGACACCTTCCTCCATGGACTGTCGGAGGGGATAAAGGATGAGCTCGCAGCTTGGGAAATACCACTGGACCTTGATTCCCTCATCACCTTTTCAAGTAGGATTGATGGGCACCTATGAGAACTCCGGTGTGAGAGGAGGTCGGGCCTCGGGAACACTCGTTCATCTGTTGATGCTGGCGCACGCCCTAAGGAATCCGGAAATCCCCGAAGTGTGTATTTCCGAGGAAAGACGAAAACACCAGAGGTTCCTCGAGAATCATCGGCGACGGGTGAGTTGGATACTCTAGAGCCCATGCAACTGGGAAGAGCTAGATTATCGGTTGGGAAACGCTTGCGTAGGCTGAGTTCTAACTGTTGTCTGTACTGTGGAGGTGTCGGACATTATATAGTCACCTACCCTGTTAAGAAACCATTTTCTCTGGTGGGTACAAGTACTGGGAGTCCCCTAATTCCCATCACCCATACACCATTTTTTTGTGATTCTGCTGTGGGGAGACCAGTCTAAGACCAGTCTAACCAGTATCTGAATGGGCACTGTGTTATGGGTGACTCTTCCAATTGAGCAATGACTCTGGTGCTGATGAAAGACTTATGGATGCTACCATGGCTTCTGAATTAGGCTTTCCCACTCAAACTCAATCTGTCCCCATGAATGCAAGGGCACTGGACGGTCCCTCAATTAGAAGAGTCACCCATAGCACAGTGCCCGTTCAGATACGGGTTTCAGGAAACCACTGTGAGACCATACAGTTCCTCCTCATCAATTCAGCACATGTTCCTGTCGTTCTGTGATTTTCTTGGCTCCAAAAACACAACCCTGTTATTGACTGGACCACGAGCTCCATCCTGGGTTGGAGCCCGTTTTGTCATTCCCATTGTCTTAAAGCGGCACAGCCGTCCCCGAGAAGTCCTCCTCAGGGCATAAGCAAAGCCTCAGATGTCTCTGCCGTTCCCACTGAGTACCATGACCTCCTAGAGGTATTTAGTAAGGCACGTGCTACTTCTCTTCCCCCGCACCGTCCTTATGATTGTGCCATTGATCTCCTCCCCGGCACCACACCACCTCGTGGCCGGCTATATTCTCTATCCGGGCCAGAGAACAAGGCCATGGAGGAGTACATTGAGGATTCTCTGGCTACTGGAGGCATGCGTCCGTCTGCATCTCCTGCCGGTGCAGGGTTTTTCTTTGTGGAGAAGAAGGACAAGATCCTGCATCCGTGCATTGACTACCGGGGTCTTAATGATGACTCCTCTCTTCAGCTTTCGAACCTCTCCAGGGGGCCACCATTTTTTACAAGCTGAACCTTCGGAATGCCTACCACCTGGTTCGGATACGCGAAGGAGATGAGTGGAAGACAGCATTTAACACGGCCAGTGGACATTATGAGTACCAGGTCATGCCGTTTGGACTCACCAATGCCCCCGCCGTCTTCCAGGCCCTGGTAAACAATGTGCTCCGGGACATGCAAAATTGTTTTGTGTTCGTCTACATTGACGACATCCTGTTTTTTTCCCAGTCTGCCCAAGAACACGTTCTCCATGTCAGACACGTACTTCAGTGCCTCCTGGAGAACCAGTTGTTAGTGAAAGCCAGGAAGTTTGAGTTCCACCGCTCTACAATCTCCTTTCTGGGATATGTCATCGCTGGTGGAAATGTCCAAATAGACCAAGGAAAGTTGAAAGCTGTGGTAGATTGGCCTCAACCTACGTCCAGAGTGCAGTTACAACGTTTCCTGGGGTTCACTAACTTCTACCACAGTTTCATTCAGGGCTACATCACCCTGGTGGCCTCCCTCCCTGCACTCACCTCTCCCAAAGTACCATTCACATGGTCGCCAGCTGTTGACAGAGCCTTTGTGGACCCGAAGCATTGGTTCACCATAGCACCCATCCTCGTCCATCCGGACCTGTCCCATCAATTTGTGGTGGAGGTTGATGCTTCTGATGTTGGAGTGGGGGCCATCCTATCCCAACGATCTGCCCAGAACCAAAAGCTTCACCCCTGTGCCTTCCTGTCCCATCGTCTCAATCCTGCAGAAAGGAACTACGACGTAGGCAACTGAGAACTTCTGGCGGTCAAGATGGCACTGGAAGAGTGGAGGCACTAGCTGGAAGGAGCAGAACAGCCATTTTTGGTTTGGACCTACCATAAAAATGTGGAATATCTCCGTACAGCCAAGCACCTTAACTCAAAGCAGGCCCGGTGGGCTTTGTTATTTACAAGATTCAACTTCACCATTTCCTACGGCCCAATGTCCAAAAATGTGAAGCCTGACTCCCTCTCACACCTATACAGTTCCTCTGCCACACCCTCAGTCTCCGAAACCATTCTCCCTACCTCATGCCTTGTCGCTTCTGTGGGTTGGGGTATGGAAACCTTGGTTCGCAAGGCACAACGTTCCCAGCCTGAACCTGAAGGGAGCCCGGCTAACCGGTTGTTTGTCCCAGACTCAGTCTGGTCCCAGGTCCTGGAATGGACTAATTCCTCCAGGCTGACCTGTCATCCAGGTGCCTGTCGAACCCTAGGCACTGTGTATGAGAGAAGTAAGCTGCTGTAGAAATTGCTCATTTAAGGAGGTAGGAAATGTGTTTATTTTAATTTTATTCTATGACTTGCCTACTCACCAGTCTTTTCACCAACACATTTCTTCCTGTCTTATTTATTTTACTGGTCAGATGGTTCCAGAGATTCTTGCCACCTTGCTGCCAAAATGTGCTCCTTCTAGCCAGCCTTCTCCTAAGAGCAACACGTTCCCCTTATTCTGTTTTACATATATTTTACAAAAATTATTGTTATAAATATTGTTCAGTAATCTTCTTTACATAAAGTGTGGCGTATCACTGGGGGGGGGTTGGTGGGCTGGTCTGAGTCAAAATGTCCAGGGCCATTTTTCATTCCTAGTCCGTCCCTGGTCTTATCTAGTTTATTGTGGTCTGGTCTGGCACCGTGTGGCGTGGAAGTCTCCAGGGGCGTGATGACATTCCTGTAGCGCGCACTTCCTGTCCTGGCGGCTCTATTGTTTCAGGGTTTAATGGCCCTGGTCAGGAAGTGAGCAGTGGAACCAAACCAACAAACCCAAGGAGACTAAAAGGGATCTCCCGGGTCTCCCTGGGCTCAGGAGACTTACAAAGGTATAAGGAGGGTCTAAGTGCCCTCCTCCTGGTGAGACTCCATCCTCATCCGGATCCCCTCCAAACAATGGCGCCACACTCAACTTTTAGTGGCACCAAGATATATAACATTTGGTGCAAGACAAGCTGTTGACAACATGAGTGGATGGAAATAAACCAGGATAGCATAACGGCTAGAGGAGTGTAGAGCGGTACAAGGGGGCAAAGCCCAGGCCTGACCCCTGATCCCGGCACCGGGCGGAGCAAACACTATGACTTTACATACCTTTCATGCCTGATAAGTGCACAGTCACACACACTTCCACTCTCATCTTCAGGCAGTCTGACACTTCCTTTGAACTTCCAACCTCAGGAAGAACTGATGGTGTAGTGGTTTCACTGTGGACAGCCAGCTCATACCATGACGACTGGGTGAGAGCAAGAGTGAGGCAGAGATAGCAAATAGAATGTCTGTCACACGTCACCGCACCATCCTGTCTGATTTGTTTACCTTCACACAAGGTTAGCAGAAGGTGACATTGAGAGATAAGAAGGGTGTTAGAAGGAGAGGGAAGGTGATGAAAGGAAGGAATAAGTTCTTACTTTTTCCATTTCCTTCTCTCCCTCCACCTTAATTTATTTTTCTTAACTTAATTCGGAGTCCACAACCGCAGAGTAGTGACAGGCTGATGGACCATTATTATATATTTACAAACTTTTGAAGATGTTTTATTTACAAACTTTAATTGGCCGTTATCGAGTCACAGATGTCTGTTTGCCGCTTTGAATTCTGTAGCCCTCTTTACTCTGTCTCTCACAACCACACACAACTTCTTCCTTTCCTAGAAATTGGTGAGTGATAACATAATCAATCCCTCTGTGTCAGTGTAATCTCCCAAAACATTCCAGAGAAACAAAGACACTTGATTAAGTCTTTGAATTACTGTGATGTAGGACCTGTCAACTTCCTCCTGAACACACGACAATTCCGCAGTCAAGACAGCAGACTTCCCTGGTTCTTGATTAACCATTACATTATCTAATTGCATTACAATTACAAATTGCAATATGCAGACAGTGGAAGTGAATCCCAATTAATATTTTTATGCGGAATATTACTTAGAAACATTGCTGCTTGGCATACCTATTGGGATCTTTGGATGAAAGCAGGAAGACCAGTGTATGGGCACCCGAAGACCAGAAAGTACCAGTATGTCACTGTGTACTTCACTGACTTTCAGATCACAGAGGCCACACCAGAGCTTTGACTTAAAGTTACTCGGAACATTGAGTCCCACAGACTATTGGTTTTATAATAATTTTTCTAATTTCTGTCTGTGGGGGAACCTTGCCTCAGTTCAATATTTCCATCATAGTGTGAACAAACCATTAGGTTTACCCTACCATAAAGACTCCTTATATAAAAGGGTCTGACCACGACAACTATTTAAAATTGGTACAAGACTTCACAAACATTTCCTTGATTCCATCCTGAGATGATAACAGGCCTGTTATGGGGCGGCAGGGTAGCCTAGTGGTTAAAGCGTTGGACTAGTAACCGGAAGGTTGCGAGTTCAAACCCCCGAGCTGACAAGGTACAAATCTGTCGTTCTGCCCCTGAACAGGCAGTTAACCCACTGTTCCTAGGCCATCATTGAAAATAAGAATTTGTTCTTAACTGACTTACCTTTATTAAAATAAATAAAAAATAAATATCCCTAACATTTCAACATTGAGGTAAACTACTGTACTCTCTAAATGAATTGTGAGTGCTGAAAATGGTAGAAGACAGTCTAAACAGGGTCAGCTTTCAAAATGTAAAATGGTCTATGCTAATTGAGAGATTAGGCAAGAGTCTTGAATTTAGTCCTGTGCTATCTCTCTCTCAGAACAAATGTTGAAGGTTGTGTTGTTTTTTATGACACATCAAGTTCTGACATCATGATTTTCCTCAGCAGGAGATGTACTCAGAGAGTCTGCGTGTGTGTGTGTGTGTTCATGCTAGACACCCTGGGAGTTAATCGTCCCAAAATGTGGTAGAGAAGTCTGTGGATTTGTCCCAGGCATGGAACTACCAGCCATGACTGAACTACAATCCAGTGTCTAGTTTAGAGCAATTATTTTCTAAACACTCTTAGAAAAAGAGTTCCAAAAAGGTTATTTGGCTGTCCTCATAGGATAACCTTTTCTTGGTTCCATATAGAAACCTTTCTGGTTTCAAAGATATTCTACCTGGAACCAAAAGGGTTCTTCAAAAGGTTATTCTATTGGAACAACAGAAGAACGCTTTTAGGTTATAGATAGCACCTTAATTTCAAGAGTGTACATCAAACATAATACAGAAAACATCCAATTATACAATGTCTAAATATAAAAAGCTTTGTTAGATGTTAAACTAGGATGGGAGTGTGTTCAAAGCTGAACCATTACGGCAGAAGCAGCCTCCGTCCCTCCCAGGACTCCAGACTCCACCTGTGATGAACAGCAGGCCTCACGAAGATAACTCAATGTGTGTGTTGACTCATCTGTGTGTAATCATGCAAACCAACAAATCTAAAACCAACCACAAACATCACCACTACCATCTCCCCCTAGCTTGAAGGCAAACTTATAGGCCTACATGTTTGACTCCCCTCCTTTTCCTTGCCTCTCCAGGATTCCAGGATATTAATTTTTAACTAATGCCAGATGGACTGGGCCGAGGGGGCTGAGGGGGAGGAAAGGGAAAGGCAAGGCTGGGTACGGCCTTGTGGGTAGTTAAGTTCAGCATGGCCACCTTCTGCCTCAGCAACCATAGCGACAGGAGGAGGCGAGCTAGAAGAGATGGAAGCTCCAGGGTCTTGCGTCACCCCTTTTGGGAAGTCCAAGCTATGGGGTGAAGGGGTCATGTCGAGGCAAGGGTGATGTCAACAACCCCACAGAGTTACAGGTCCCTCTTAACACTGGGATAACAAGCTCAACTGCCAAAACTCTCTCGCTCATCAACATTTTCTACAATCTCTACAAAGATCTGCCACCATGAAAGGTAATTGAAAAATCACCCCCTCCCTTTCGCAAGTAGTGTGATGTTCTTAACAGTGTATAGACATTTCTTTATAGACAGGTAATCCCATTGGGATGAATTGAGTGCTCCTCTCTCGTCAAGCAATTGGGTGCTGTACATTTCCTCAACTAATGATTAACAACCCAAGCGTTGCTTTTGGATATGCAGTGTATAGCTTTTCTACTCGCATACTGTACTCTCACTAACTTATAGAAGTTATGTAATCACTGGGCATGTGGGTGTGTGTAGTGAGAAGGAACATAACTTTTCTTTGATCGTCTTTCTTTGGAAGTGATTATGTTTACTGTATGGCTTTGGCAGTAGATAGAGTTTCTCATCAATAAGATGAATGGGACTGATACTGAACCACCTGTGAAGCTACACCATCCTTGATTAAAACAGCCCGTTCCAAAATATAACTGATTAGCATACCAAGGTGAGGGTGGGGGTGAGAAGAGCAAAGAGAAGGGCAAAATGAAGGTGGAGAAGAGAGGGGGTGGCAAGGGGAGAGCTGTGTCCACATGGGTCCATCATTTTAGTAATACATTTAAGTGATATATTTGCTAACATCAAAGTCCAAATGAAAAATCACTTTCACACTTTTTCTAAGTCACCCCAGAAATGTTAAATTAAGGTCAGGAATGTGTGTGAATATACAGTTAAAGTCAGAAGTTTACATACACTTATGTTGGAGTCATTAAAACTGTTTTTTCAACCGCTCCACAAATGTCTTGTTAACAAACTATAGTTTTGGCAAGTCGGTTATAGGACATCTACTTTGTGCATGACACAAGTCATTTTTCCAACAATTATTTACAGACAGATTGTTTCACTTATAATTCACTGTATCACATTTCCTGTAGGTCAGAAGTTTACTGTGACTTTAAACAGCTTAGAAAATTCCAGAAATTATGTCATAGCTTTAGAAGCATCTGATAGGCTAATTGACATCATTTGAGTCAATTGGAGGTGTACCTGTGGATGTATTTCAAGGCCTACCTTCAAACACAGTGCCTCTTTGCTTGACATCATTGGAAGATCAAAAGAAATCAGCCAAGACCTCAGAAAAAACATTGTGGACCTCCACAAGTCTGCTTCATCCTTGGGAGCAATTTCCAAATGCCTGAAGGTACCACGTTCATCTGTACAAACAATAGTACGCAAGTATAAACACCATCAGACCACGCAGCCGTCATACCACTCTGAAAGGGGACGTGTTCTGTCTCCTCAAGATGAACGTACTTTGGTGTGAAAAGTGCAAATCAATCCCAGAACAACAGCAAAGGACATTGTGAAGATGCTGGAGGAAACAGGTACAAAAGTATCTATATCCACAGTAAAACGAGTCCTATATTGACATAACCTGAAAGGCTGCTCAGCAAGGAAGAAGCCACTGCTCCAAAACCGCCATAAAAAAGCCAGACTACGGTTTGCAACTGCACATGGGGACAAATCGTAAATGTCCTCTGGTCTGATGAATTAAAAATAGAACTGTTTGGCCATAATAACCATCGTTATGTGTGGAGGAAAAAGGGGGAAGCTTGCAAGCCAAAGAACACCATCCCAACCGTGAAGCACGGGGGTGGCAGCATCATGTTGTGGGGGTGCTTTGCTGCAGGAAGGACTGGTGCACTTCACAAAATAAATGGCATCATGAGAAAGGAAAATTATGTGGATATATTGAAGCAACATTTCAAGACATCAGTCAGGAAGTTAAAAGCTTGGTCGCAAATGGGTCTTCCAAATGGACAATGACCCCAAGCATACTTCCAAAGTTGTGGCAAAATGGCTTAAGGACAACAAAGTCAAGGTATTGGAGTAGCCATCACAACGCTCTGACCTCAATCCTATATGAAAATGTGTGGGCAGAACTGAAAAAGCGTGTGTGAGCAAGGAGGCCTACAAACGTGGCTCAGTTACACCAGCTCTGTCAGGAGGAATGGGCCAAAATTCACCTAAATTATTGTGGGAAGCTTGTGGAAGGCTACCCGAAACGTTTGACCCAAGTTAAACAATTTAAAAAGGCAATGCTACCAAATACTAATTGAGTGTATGTAAACTTCTGACCCACTGGGAATGTGATGAAAGAAATAAAAGCTGAAATAAATCATTCTCTCTACTATTATTTTGACATTTCACATTCTTAAAATAAAGTGGTGATCCTAACTGGCCTAAAACAGGGAAATTTTACTTGGATTAAATGTCAGGAATTGTGAAAAACTGAGTTTAAATCTATTTGGCTAAGGGGTATGTAAACTTCTGACTTCAACTGTAGGTTGATAAACGCCCCATTCACATGATTCCATGGCTTGTGTAATTAACTGATTGAAATTAAACAAGAACCAATCTGGTCTTTCATAATACAAAATATTGTGAAAAAATGTTACGACATTGATACATTTCTTGTGTTCTGTTCAACCATTTCATCAAAGTAGATAAAAAATGCAGACTTTGCCAAATGTTTTTGGTTGTTGCTCTTTTTGTGTGCAGTCAATTGGGTTGCTTGATAGCGACGGCAGACACACACACACACACACAATGTGGGGAAGATTACTACTCCAGATGTTAAAAACAGCTAACCAAACAGAGCTGTCCTGAAATAAACGCTGCTCCTTCCACACACAGCATTCATTTATTGATTAGTCTATGTAGGCTTACCTCTTCAGAGGAGAACTACTCCTACTGTAGCCTATGTGAAATGACGTTTAATTAGTGATGCTACGAGCTCTGAAACCTTGAAGTAGTTGTTTTGCTTGTCCTGTAAGGGCCCACGGCTTTTGTGGAGCGATAGGTAACGATGCTTCCTGGGTGACAGTTGTCGATGTGTTCATAGGGTCCATGGTTCGAGCCCAGGTTGGGATAAGCAGAGGAACGGAAGCTACACTGTTACACTACTAATACAGAGACAGCGATTTGTTATTCCCAGAAAAACTTTTTCTGACAGGAAATAACATTTACAGGTTCATTTTAAGGAATTAACACCAAAATAATTGACAAGAAGTGCAGTCAACTGTGTGAATCCACTCATAAAATATGTATGAACAGTGGACTGGAGGAAATCCTTCACAAGATTCAACTCTTCCTTTCTTTATAAGATTATCTCATTAAAAACATCATGATCAATTATTGCAATTATGGTCATGGTTATTGCATCTGATAAATGCTGTGCTCGTGAAAGGACTTGGTGAAACAAAAGGCATATTTTTTGTTGTTGTTGACATTTCAGCAAATGGCCCCTTATTAAATTTCACACACCATGTGCACCCACCCAGTCCACCCGGGCTTAGCTCTTCTGCAAGTTATATGATTAGTTACCAATGTTGAGTTATTTAAACCCTTAAACTTGATCAATATTCAATACACCACCATCTCCATCCTGCTCCCTGCAGTGCAGCAGTGGTAGGTTGGTAAGGATCTTATTTTGAAAGGAGCTGGATGGAACAAGGGATCAAAGTGCTTAATCAGCAAATGGGCTTTCCTAGCACATTTGTAGTGATCCTATAAAATCATTTTTTATTTTTTTCCCCCCCCCATTTTGTTTTCCCTATTTTCAGGTTTTCGTTTTCAAAATATTGTTTTTGTTATACAAAAACAACAACTCCTCATGAGGGGCCGCCGGTTGCTCACGGGTCTGCACACCCACATCCATGTGTAACAAGTTGAGATAGCTCGCCGCTAAACTAATTTAGAAATCTAAAATAACTTTAGTTGACATGGGCTAATTGACTGACTATCAGTGACGGACAAATAGGGTTGCAAAGGGTCGGAAACTTTTCGGTACATTTCTGGAAATGTTCCATGGGAGCCCTGGAATTTGGGGAATTTTGATTAAATTCATCAAAAAAGTTAGCTTATAACAGTAAACCTTTTTTTGTGGGATAGACAAGGCAATTCTAGGTCTTGTGGCATATTTTTTGTTAAACTATCCCAATTCAATGGAATTGCAACCCAGTGCATTCTTCCATCACATGTACAGCTGATTCTCAAGATCCTGCACATTAATGAGATGCTATTGAGCCCACACTACTACACTGTCTGAGCCAAGGACTACATGCTTTCTGGTAAGTTTTGATTACAATACTGGGTGGGGTGAATATATTTTATATGACATACATTCTTTTTGTTAACTAGTGAATAGTATCCTTAAACACAGCAAAGTGTGTTTAAATAATTTCTAACTTGTTAACAATTTCTGCTAGTTAGTTTTTGCTACCATGTGTGTTTTAGCTTGCAAATTGAGGAGTGTTAATTCACCTGTTTACATATATGTTTAATTTTAAAACATTTTACTTACAAAGGAGTTGTTTAATCTAACTGCTTAACTATTTTTGTTTGTTTTACTCATTTTTTTCTAATCTTTACAGGAAAATGTGTGGAGACATTTCACTGCAGCTAACGTAGAATGAAAAGCTGTGTACATTTTCAAATACTTTGCCAAATCATATGAGAAGAATGCAACGAAGATGCAGAATCATCTGGCCAAGTGCATAAAGTTCCCTCAGCGTTCACAACAAGCAACCTCTGACAAAAGTCCCTCTACTTCTATTCGAGGTGAAAATGATGAATCAGACACCTTATCCATAGCAACAGCTCATGGTCCTCCTGGAATCAGAAGTATTTTTGATTAAATGGAGGAATGTAGTCAGAGAAATGCTGATGAATGTCTTGCTCGAGCTGTGTACGCAACTGGTTCACCTCTGATGCTCACAGGAAATGTGTATTGGAAGAGATATCTGAATGTTCTTCGCCCAGCATACACTCCTCCAACCAGACATGCTTTATCTTCTCATTTGCTGGATGCAGAGTTCAACAGAGCTCAAGTGAAGGTCAAGCAAATCAAAGAGAAAGCAGACTGTATTGCAATCATCTCTGATGGGTGGTTGAATGTTCGTGGGCAAGGAATAATTAACTACATCATCTCCACCCCTCAACCAGTATTCTACAAGAGCACAAACACAAGGGACAACAGACACACGGGTCTCTACATTGCAGATGAGCTGAAGGCAGTCATCAATGACCTTGGACCACAGAAGGTATTTGACAGAATGCACTGGTGACAGAATGCTGTGAACATGAAGGCTGCTTGGTCTAAAGTGGAGGAGTCCTACCCTAACATCACACCCATTGGCTCTGCTGCTCATGAAATTTAATCTGCTCCTCAAGGACATCATGGCACTGAAAACAATGAATACACTCTACAAGAGAGCCAATGAAATGGTTAGGTATGTGAAGGGTCATGAAGTTATAGCAACAATCTACTTCACCAAGCAAAGTGAGAAGAATAAGAACACCACATTGAAGCTGCCGGGCAACACCTATTGGGGTGGTGTTGTCATCATGTTTGACAGTCTCCTGGAGGACAAGAAGTCTCTCCAAGAAATGGCCATATCACAGTCTGCCGATATGGACAGCCCCATCAAGAGGATCCTCCTGGATGATGCACTTTGGGAGAGAGTGGTTAGCAGCCTGAAACTCCTGAAACCTATAGCAGTAGCCATTGCATGGATTGAGGGAGACAATGCCATCCTGTCTGATGTTCAGACTCTGCTTGCAGATGTAAGAGAAGAAGAAATCTGTACTGCCCTGCCCACTTTACTGTTGCTCCAAGCAGAGGAAACTGCAGTTCTGAAATCCATCAAAAAGCGTGAAGACTTCTGCCTGAAGCCCATACATGCCACAGCGTACATGTTGGACGGCGGACCAATACAAGGCGGACCAATACAAGGGTTGAAAAATTGGTGGCCATCCGGGCAAATGTGAGGCTTTTGAGCCTGACAACGAGCCATCCTCGACAAGGTTGGAAAGTGACAGTGAAGATGAGGCCTCAGAGTCTGATGTTCAAGAGGTGAACATTGAGGTGGTCCAGGGAGAAGACACGGAAGCCTGAGAAGAAGACAACCATAGCTTTAGTTTCTAGACTATCATTTTACAGAATAGTCAACTAATTTAATTAAAGTTCAATACGTAACTAAATAGTTTTTTACATTTCTATTTGAAGGATTCAATCATTTGCAATTATGTCTACTTATGATAAGGTAAAATGTTTATGTTTCTGTCTCCATATGGTAAATATATCCAATGCAAAAACCATCTACATTTAAATGGTATTTATATTAATATTGTTAATTCCCATATATTTCCAATACATCCCACGGAAAATTTCCACCTCTGAATATTATGTACTACCCTACTAACAAAACAAGAGAAAAACTGCTGATCCACAAGCATATTTTGAAATTGCACCTTGTATATTCTAGTATTCTAACTCACAACAGAAAATTGAGACCTCCACCTATCCCTGTTCTAAAACCACAACAATGCTTAAACCACATGAGGAGACCACTTTAAAGGTCTGTGGAAAATCTAAGACATTTTCATTTTTGGGTGTAGACACACACACACAAGGAGAT
>NC_068454.1:64979137-64987842 GCF_023373465.1 Oncorhynchus keta
TATAAATACTTGGTGTGTATAGACAGCATGGACAATATATAAGTAGGAAAAAGTTCATCCTGTATAGCTACTGCTGTACATACCATGTCAAGAATACAGTATGTGTACTGTAAATGTAAAGTGAGTATTCAATTAACTTAAGTCTCTCACATGACAGAAATGAAAATCTCCGTTAGAAACAGAATGAGTGTGAATCTAAAGATATAACAACTAGACAGGCTTGCTAACATGACTAGGATTGTGCCTTTGGCTTCTGGACAACAAAAGAAAGTTGATATGAAAACCAATAGAAAAGGAAAGAAATGCTGGTTTCAATGGCATATTTATTTTTGTTTTTTTAACCTTTATTTAACTAGGCAAGTCAGTTAAGAACAAATTCTTATTTTCAATGATGGCCTAGGAACAGTGGGTTAACTGCCTGTTCATGGGCCAAACAACAGTACCTTGTCAGCTCAGGGATTTGAACTTGCAACCTTCCGGTTACTAGTCCAACACTCTAACCACTATTTCACCTGCCACCCCAATATGAAGAAGTCTTTATAACATAATTGTCTCTGTGTTTCTATGGTCAGATTTTTCCTAAGCTACCTTGAAGCAAGGTAAGACATACCTCATAATATGAAATAAAACATTCAGGTTTTCAAACCTCTTGAGGATAGGAGACGCTAGCGTCTCAACTGGCCAATTGCTGGGGGAGATGCGGAGAGCCAGATTCAAATAAAATGCTATAAAATTCAAACTTTCACTAAATCACACATGTAAGATACTCAATTAAAAAGCACTCGTTGTGAATCCAGCCAACATGTCAGATTTTTAAAATGCTTTTCAGGTGAAAGCATAACAAGCTATTATCTGATAGCCTGCACAATCTGCACCAGCAGTAAACAAAGGAGCTAGCATAGCAGGCACTACACAAAAACACTGAAATAAAATATAAAACATGCATTACCTTTGACGAGCTTCTTTTGTTGGCACTCAATATGTCCCATAAACATCACAATTAGTCCTTTTGTTCGATTAATTCCGTCCATATATATCGAAAATGTCCATTTATAAAGCGCGTTTGATCCAGAAGAAAACAGCTTACAAAACGCAGCGTCACTACAAAATATTTCAAAGTTGCCTATAAACTTTGCCAAAATATTCAAACTACTTTTGTAATACAACGTTAGGTATTTTTAAACGTTAATAATTGATCAAATTGTAGATGGGGCAATCTGTATTTTAATACAGGAAAGAAAAGGGGAAACCAGCACTGCTTTTCACGTCTTGCGCAACTCACAAAAGTGTCCCCAGTTCCGGGTTGACCTACTTCTTCATAGCACAAAGGAATAACTTCAACCATATTCCAAAGACTGGCGACATCAGTGGAAGCGGTAGGAACTGAAAACACGTTCCTATTAAATATCAATGGCAAAGACAATATAGGGAACAGAGGTGGGGGAAGGGGGGGGATCTGAACAGTTAGTCCTTGGTGTTTGCCTGCTACACATAAGTTCTGTTATACTCACAGACATGATTCTAACAGTTTTAGAAACTTCAGAGTGTTTTCTATCCACATCTATGACTAATATGCATATCTTATATTCTTGGCATGAGTAGCAGGAAGTTGAAATTGAGCACGCTATTTATCCAAAGGTAAAAATTCTGCCCCTAGCTTTAGAGGTTTTAAGGACCTTGAGGCGTATTGAGGTGCACCCATGACCAGCTCGGAAACCAGATTGCATAGCGGAGAAGGTACGATGTGATTCAAAAATGGTCTAATCTGTTTGTTAACTTGGCTTTCGAAGACCTTAGAGATGCAGGGTAGGATAGATATAGGTCTGTAGCAGTTTGGGTCTAGAGTGTCTCCCTCTTTTGAAGAGGGATGACCGCGACAGCTTTCAATCTTTGGGAATCTCAGATGATACGAAAGAGAGGTTGAACAGGCTAGTAATAGGGGTTGCAACAATTTCGGCAGATAATTTTAGAAGAGAGGGTCCCAGATTGTCTGGCCCGGCTGATTTGTAGGGGTCCAGATTTTGCAGCTCTTTCAGAACATCAGCTATCTGGATATGGATGAAGGAATGGTGGGGCTTGGGCGGGTTGCTGTGGAGGTGCCGGGCAGTTGCCGGGTAGGGGTAGCCAGGTGGAAAGCATGGCCAGCCATAGAAAAATGCTCATTGAAATTCTCAGGGGTCCTTCTGTAGCTCAGGTGGAAGAGGCATGGCCAGCCAGGAGTAGAAAAATGTATGCTCTGTAAGTTTTGGATAATTCTAAATGGCATATATTATTTATTATTATATATTATTAGTGAATTTGTCGGTTGTAACAGTGTTTCCTAGCCTCAGAGCAGTGGGTAGCTGGGAGGAGGTGATCTTATTCTTCATGGACTTTTCAGTGTCCCAGAACTTTTTTGAGTTTGTACTGCAGGATGCAAATTTCTGTTTAAAGCTAGCCTTAGCTTTCTAACTGCCCTGTGTATATTGGTTCCTAACTTCCCTGAAAAGTTGCATATCACGGGGCTGTCGATGCTAATGCAGAACGCCACAGGATGATTTTTGTGCTGGTCAAGGGCAGACAGGTCTGGAGTGAACTAAGGGCTGTATCTATTCCTGGTTCAACATTTTTGAATGGGGCAAACCTATTTAAGATGCCGAGGAAGGCACTTTTAAAGAATAACCAGGCATCCTCTACTGTCGGGATGAGGTCAATGTCATTCCAGGATACCCCGGCCAGGTCGATTAGAAAGGCCTGCTCGCAGAAGTGTTTTAGGGAGCGTTTGACAGTGATTAGGGGTGGCGTTTGCTCGCGGACCCATTACGAATGCAGGCAAATCTAGGCAGTGATCGCTGAGATCTTGGTTGAAAACAGCAGAGGTGTATTTGGAGGTGAGTTAGTTAGGATGATATCTATGAGGGTGCCCGTGTTTATGGATTTGGGGTTATATCTGGTAGGTTCATTGATAAATTGTGTGAGATTGAGGGCATCAAGCTTAGATTGTAGGATGGCCGGGGTGTTAAGCATGTCCCAGTTTAGGTTACCTAGCAGCACGAGCTGTAGTATGTTCTGAACAGAGAGTAAAAGGAGCAGATTTCTGGGCACGGTATAATTTATTCAAGGCATAATGTACAGATAAAGATATAGTAGGATGTGAATACAGTGGGGTAAACCTGTGCATATAGTGATAATGAAAGAGATATTGTCTCTAGAAATAGCATTTAAACCAGGTGATGTCACTGCGTGTGTGGGAGTTGGAACTAAATTGTTAGCCGAGATGTGTTGAGCAGTGCCAGAGGCTCTACAGTGAAATAAAACAATAGTTACAAACCAGAACAGCAATCGACACGGCATGGTGACATTAGGGAAAGGCATGCGTAGCCGGATGATAATACAAGTCCAGTGCGTGGCTTCAGGCAGCTAGCGGCACGGGCTGCAGCTAACAGAAAGGCTTTAGAGGGATGACGCGATGGAGGGAAGTCTGTTGTGGCCCCCTCGTGCAGTTACATCAGCGGACGGATCAGCAGGGCTCCATGTGGTAAACCAGGCCAATTGGCAAAATATGTATAGTGGCCGAAGAAATATGTCCGAAGGGCCTCTTAAGCCAGCAGTCCAATGTGCTTTAGATAGCGAGCAGGCCGCAGATTACGGCTGTGCGTTCAGGGGTCGTTAGCTGCTATAATTCCAGGTGGGATTTAAAAAATTAAAATAATAATCATAATAAAAATGTGAAAATTACATTTAAAAAAAATGTTCGGAGCTTGTGGCAGGAATCCGGAGATTTGAGAAGAATAAGTCCGACTAGCTCTGGTTTGAGTCGCTGTACAGACTGGCGAGAGTTGTCCGGGATAAAGGTAGCTGATGACCGCTAGCAAAGGATAGCTGACTGCTAGCTAGTGGCCGAATGTATTCGATGGGCCTCGTAAGCCAACAATCCGTTAATGCTCTAGGCAGCTAGCATTCCAGGGGCGTTAACTGCAAGGTCGGACGGTGAGGTTCAGAGCTTGCGATAGGAATCCGGGGATATGGAGAGAAAAATAGGTCGGTATGCTCTGGGTTAATCGCGTTGTACAAACTGGCGAGAGCTTTCCGAGCTAGAGGTTAGCTGATGACCGTTAGCTGGCTAGTTTATGTTGGAGAGATTCCAGTAATAGAGGCAAAAAAAATACGTTGGAGAGAAAAGCAGGACCACCACATTTGGGTGAGGCGTTGCAGGGGAGTATTTTGAAGTAAGGGTTTAGAAAAAAAAATATAAATAAAAAAAAAATATATATATATATATATAGGACATGACAAGACGAAGGACAAATACGTCTGACTGCTACGCCATCTTGGATCAAATGAGGACTAATAAAAATTCACACGGCTCAATTTAATTCCACAAAATGTAGCAAATTAACATATAGACCAATAAGCATGACGGTCAAATGTATTTCCATCTACTAATATTTCAATGACTGTATAAAAGCATTATTTTGCAATGGGATTGTATTTTCTCCTGATCAATTTTAGCCGGCAACAATTTTATTTATCGGCTTTTACATTTTTATCGGCCAAAGCCGGAGTACAGATAATAGAAACCCTGGTGTGTGTGTGTGTGTGTGTGTGTGTGTGTGTGTGTGTGTGCTTGCACGTGTGTGCATGGATGAAGCAGACGAATGTAGTCACTGCAGACTAGAAGTTTCATTTTGGAGCAAAATAGATTAATCTGTGTGTGTGTGTGTGTGTCTGATTCTGTGTTGTGATTGCTGTAGCATATGCATGTGATAGTAGGTTGTTCTGTTATTGGTCCAGTGCTTCCACTCCGGCCCAGAGAGTATTATTACACAGGGAAATCTGGTCCCCCCGACAATAGGTTTTTATAATGTGGTCCCGCTTCACAGGGTATTTCACTGAGCCCAAATACACCAGGAAAGAGGCATTTGGTAGCTGTCACACATTAAGTTCTAGTGGAAACGTGCATGTATGTAACAAACTGTGTCTCTCTCTCCACCTGTATGTGAAGTTGCGCTGTGATGACGGACCCATACTGGACACATGTCGACAGCTGCTGGTGGAACTGGGGGTGAGACAGAGGGGGAGGAGGAGGGAGACAGACCCTGCCCCTGGATGAAGACTTTGAGCCCAGGTGTGATATGAAAGGGACGCCATGGGAACATTGACCACACCTCTCTCTACCCCAGTGATCTGGTGGTAAAACAGTGGGTTAGTACACGCTGAGACGTTCATGAGTAAATAAAAAGTAACACTCTATGTTTCCAATGTCTTTTTCTGCGATAGGTCGAGGAAACGCTTGGGCAAAATAAAAAAAAGTGTGTAAAAATGGCGTTTAGACTGCATACCCCTCTGCTTTTATAGAGCACTATGAACTAAATAAAACAACGGGCTGTTTGTTCTTTGTATTCTCCTGTCAATCTGATTATTTTGGATTCGTGTTGTAATAATGAGGTGAATGTTTGCTTCCCTTCATGACCCAGGCTCACTTTAGAAAGAGATTCAATATGAATGTGACCTGCTAAAATAAAGAACTAACACAGAACAGATTCTGTAGTGTTGTAGAGTTCATGAGCGGAGTGAGCATTAAGAGATAGAGGGGAGAGAGGAGGTTGAGAGGTGAGTGTTGTAGACACACAGTCTGGTCACTAACTATAACTATAATTGTTTTGTTTTATCTGTTGTGGTCTAGTACTGACTTTTGCTAGCTAGGGCCATCTACTTTAAGTGCTGCCTGTCTTCCCAGTGGTCTACTTGGTGTGTGAACTGCTGACTGCTCATAATTTGCAGATAGTTGTTGACTTCCCGTCAACCAGGATCAAGGGGCAGGGCAATCGGCAATTAGTATAGGGAGGTGTGTGCTCCCACCTCTGCTGAGCAATTAGAAATTAGTGTTAGTTCTTCAGTCTCCCCTGGTTTCTCAGCGGTAGCTGTAAGTGAGTGTCAGTTTTGTCGCAAACTAAGAAGGTTGATGAAACGAAGACTGTTTGTTCGAGGAAGGAAAGAGAGGAATGGTCCACCCACGCTCTCACTTGAGGATCTTACCTAGTTATTTACACATAATTTTGCTATTTTTTTTTTTTTGTCAGCTATGTGTGTGTTTTCTACCTTCCGTTTGCACCTCTCCCTGTAGGCTTCAGAGACGCTCCCCACCCCTTGGCTGAAGCCTCTAATTTAGTGTACCCTGCACGCGCAACCCTTGTGGAATTCTGGGTTTCTGGCAGCAAAGAACACCGAGTTCATCTCTGCCTATACTGTCCTTCAAGTCCCTTGGCTTTTTGGTCCTGACGGAACATGGATCACCCCAGAAGAACACTGCTGCACTTTCTTCATCTGACTGTTTTCTCTCATAGTCAGAGCATCTGGTCGTCGCGTTGGTGGCACAGGTATACTCATTTCTCCTAAGTGGAGATTCTCTTTTCTCCCTCTCACCTGTCCATCTCATTATTTGAATTCCATGCTGTCACCGTCCTTGTCCACTCCAAGCTTAACATTATTGTCATCTATCACCCACCAGGTGCCCTTGGAGAGTTCACTCAATGAGCTTGACACATTGATAAGGTCATTTCCCTGATGGCTCACCTCTTCGTACTTGGTGACTTAAACCCTCCCGACGTCTGCCTTTGCTTAATTTCTTTCTAACTCTCTTTCCCTCCTTGCCTCTTGATCTCACACTTTCCCAATCCTCCAACTCATAAGGCAGGCAATCGCTTGTCAGATCATCTTTACTAGAGGCTGCTCGCCTACTAGTCTCACTGAAACCCCCAGGTCTCCGATCACTACTTTGTTTCCTTTTCTGTCTCCCTTTCCTCCAACCCTAACCAATCAGCCCCTACCCAGATGGTCATGCGCCATCACAGTCTTCACTCACTCTCCCTCTTTCTCTTCTTCTATCCCTGTCATCTCTTCCTTCTGCTAAATCCTTCTCTCTGATTCTGTCTCTTCGACCCTATTCTCCCCTTTCCGCATCCTGGGAATCGCACTGTCCCCTTTCCTCCTGGCCGGTCGGGTTCCTCCCTCCCCTGCTCCGTGGCTGTGACTCACTCTACCTTTTTCCCTCTATCCGCTGCTAAAGCCACATTTCTATCACTCTAAATGTCAAGCTTCTGCCTCTAATCCTAGGAAACTCTTCCACCTTTCCCCCTCCTTAATCCTCCTCCACCCTCTTTACGAACCACTTTGGGGAAAAAAAGGTTGACAGCTGCCTCCTCATACACTAACTAATAAGTCCACTGGTCTCACTCTCCACAAAACTATCGTATGTCTTGACCTCTTTCTCCCCAGATGACATCCTGCGACTAGTGAGGTCTGGCCGCCCGACAACCTCTCCCTGGCTCGACCCCATCTCTGGAGACCTTCTCCCATTCCTCACTTCCCTCATCCTTGACCCTAACCAGTCAGGCTTCAAGAGGGGTCATTCAACAAGACTTCTCTTTTGTTTCACGGAGGCTCTCCGCACTGCCAAAGCTGACCATCTCTCCTGTTCTCATCCTCCTAGATCTATGCGCTGCCTTCGACACCATGAACCATCAGATCCTCCTCTCCACCCGTCTCAGGCTCACGGTTGGGCGTCTCAGGCTCTATCAGATCCTCCTCTCCCACCCTCTCACGGGCTGGGCGTCTCAGGCTCTATCAGATCTCCTTCCACTTCACGGCTGGGCGTCACAGGGATGGGCGCCTCAGGCTCTATCAGATCCTCCACCCTCTCACGGGTTGGGCGTCTCAGGCTCTGCATCAGATCTCTTCCACCCTCTCACGGCTGGGCGTCTCAGGTGCTGCATCCTACCTGGCATGCCTCTCCTCCCAGTTGATGTGGAAGGGATCTGTTTGCACCACACTCACTACTGATGTCCCCCAGAGCTTATGACGGCTTAGCAGAAACCACTAGAGATGGAAACACTACAGGCCATACCGCTCACCAGCCAAGTTATTCCCAGGATAATATCGATACCCTCAATAGGCAAAGAAGGACGCACCCCCCACAGCACCTCACGTTTCACCCAGTCCACAATCCAACATCAGTTTATGCAATGGAACTGACAGTGTTCAAACCTATTCCCCTAATTAGAACACTATTCCCCGACGCAGTCTCAGCAGAGAAGGGTAACACAGACTCCAACACAAACAATTCAGAGGGCACCTGTGTCTCTCAGGATCTTCACTGAACTAGGTCCTTACTTCCTAACATAGACGCAAAACCCTCCGTAATGAAAGGTAAATAGTCTGGGTCAATATGGACTTCACATGCCCCTGGGCATGAGACAATGTGTTAGGAGGAACTGATGTGGAACAGCGCAGCTAACGCCGTAGGTTTAGATTTAACGTAAGCACAAGTACTGAATTTACCCCTAGCCCTGAGAACCGGACATTCGTTTTCCAATGACCCGAACCTTGACAGTAGTGACACTCTTGACGAATGGGCTATGGGGAAGCTGACTTACCACTTTTGATATTGTTGGTAACTTACGGTTGCCTAAATTTAATGAGAAGGACCCTGAAATAAGATTCTCTGGTCTGATGAAACCAAGATTGAACTCTTTGGCCTGAATGCCAAGCTTCACATCTGGAGGGACCCTGGCACCATCCCTACAGTGAAACATGGTGGTGGCAACATCATAATGTGAGGACAATGACACTAAGCACACAGCCAAGACAACACAGGAGTGGCTTCAGGACAAGTGTCAATGTCCTTGAGTGGCCCAGCCAGAGCCCGGACTTGAACCCGATCGAAC
>NC_068454.1:64987942-64994890 GCF_023373465.1 Oncorhynchus keta
AGTGGTGAGAGCGCGTGGTGAGGAGACAGATTCTCGCCACGCCACCTGGTAGGAGTGACCTGTCAGGTAGGACGCAATCAAGCGTGGGCGCTGAGGTGCCCAACTCGGAGAGGTGGAGAGGAGGATCTGATGGTTCACAATGCTCCGAAGGCAGCCGATAGGTCTAGAAGGATGAGAGCAGAGGAGAGAGAGTTAGCTTTAGCAGTGCGGAGCGCCTCCGTGATACAGAGAAGAGCAGTCTCAATTGAATGACTAGTCTTGAAACCTGACAGTTTGGATCAAGAAGGTCATTCTGAGAGATAGCGGGAGGCTGGCCAGACGGCACGTTCAAGTTTTGGAGAGAAAAGAAAGAAGGGATACTGGTCTGTAGTTGTTGACATCGGAGGGATCGAGTGTAGGTTTTTCAGAGGGTGCAACTCTCGCTCTTGAAGACGGAAGGGACGTAGCCAGCGGTCAGGGATGAGTTGATGAGCGAGGTGGAGGTAAGGGAGAAGGTCTCCGAAATGGTCTGGAAGAGAGGAGGATAGGGTCAAGCGGGCAGGTTGTTGGGTACGGCCGTCACAAGACGTGAGATTTCATCTGGAGAGAGAGGAGAAAGAGGTCAGAGCATAGGGTAGGGCAGTGTGAGCAGAACCAGCGGTGTCGTTTGACTTAGCAAACGAGGATCGGATGTCGTCGACCTTCTTTTCAAAATGGTTGACGAAGTCATCTGCAGAGAGGAGGAGGGGGGGGAGGATTCAGGAGGGAGGAGAAGGTGGCAAAGAGCTTCCTAGGGTTAGAGGCAGATGCTTGGAATTTAGAGTGGTAGAAAGTGGCTTTAGCAGCAGAGACAGAGAGGAAAATGTAGAGAGGAGCGAGTGAAAGGATGCCAGGTCCGCAGGAGGCGGGTTTTCCTCCATTTCCGCTCGGCTGCCCGGAGCCCTGTTCTGTGAGCTCGCAATGAGTCGTCGAGCCACGGAGGCGGGAGGGAGGGACCGAGCCGGCCTGGAGGATAGGGGACATAGAGAGTCAAAGGATGCAGAAAGGGACGAGAGGAGGGTTGAGGAGGCAGAATCAGGAGATAGGTTGGAGAAGGTTTGAGCAGAGGGAAGAGATGATAGGATGGAAGGGAGAGAGTAGCGGGGAGAGAGAGCGAAGGTTGGGGCGGCGCGATACCCATCCGAGTAGGGGCAGTGTGGGAAGTGTTGGATGAGAGCGAGAGGGAAAAAGGATACAAGGTAGTGGTCGGAGACTTGGAGGAGTTGCAATGAGGTTAGTGGAGGGGAGTTGCATGTCGCTGGTGGTCAATTTCATCTGGTTTCTGTACCTCTGGATCTCACATGGAGACAGCAGATGTGGACATCTGTCAGCAGGCCAACAAATGACTAATGCTGGTTGAAACGCCCGCTGAGCGAGATCCTGAAACAGGAAACAACAACATGTTGGAATGCTTTCTTGTTCTTTTCAATGTTGGATGCTTTATTTTCAAGCAGAAAAGACTATGTGCATTTTCATCTTACATTTCATTCCACTTGGAAAAATTAACAGGTGCAAATTGTACTCTACCAAAAGTTTAAGTAGTAGTGAGCAAAGACAAACCGTTAAACATATCTAAACAGAATACGTTTTACTATCTACTATTTACTGTCACATTTCATTGCAGTTATCACAGTGACTATGTTACATTGAGGTACAGCACAGCATGTTGTAATCACCACAATTACTATTAGGGATTTCTTCATCTCGTAAGAATAAAAAGTTATTTTGTCTTAATTAACTTTCTTAATGCATATGAAAAACATCTGCCCTTTATGCTACTGAGCAGAACAGTAATGTACCATTTATCATAGCTGTGATGAAAAACATTTGCCCTGTATGCTAAAAGCGGACCATTTGATTTAGATTCAAGGTGTAACGTGCTTGTTTGAAGGAGACCAATGCGCAGCGTAATTTAAGGTCATCATATTTATTTAAATGAGAACCAGCAACAAAATAACAAAGTAAAACCAAAACGACCGTACCGTTCCGTAGGCTACAAGAGCTGTACAAAACAAGATCCCACAACATAGGTGGGAAAAAAGGCTACCTAAGTATGATTCCCAATCAGAGACAACGATAGACAGCTGCCTCTGATTGGGAACCACACTCGGCCTAACACCCCACATCACACCCCGACCTCACCAAATAGAGAAATAAATCGGCTCTCTAATGTCAGGGCGTGACACAAGGTGATGTTATTAGCATTGCAACAGGTTTAACATCAATTTGTAAAATACATGAACTTATCTTGTGGGTTGTCAGAGTGCCTTGTTGGTGTGTGTGAGAGAGCTGAATACTTATCTTCTACTTGTTTCCTCTTCTACTTTTTCATTTCTATCATCAGCAGTTATGACACAAAAAGGAAACAGGTATATCATGCAAACTTGACAGGCATTATGGACCTAAACAGGTATTATTATTCACCAGTTCCCTTACTTATAGAAATATTGACTCAGTCACACAAGAGGAAACATCAGCATAGACAACTTGAACTTCAATAGATCCTAGATCTCTTTTTTTGAGTTCGGCAAGAAATGATTCCTAAACCGGGAATTTTACATCAGGGTTTTCATTAATACTCTAGATATGTATTGAAGAACATAACATTAAAAACATTTATTTGATCCAGATGAACAATGGCAGTCACAAGTTGATATAACATTGACAATGTAGTACTTTACAAACACTCACAACACACATTCATAAAAATAGCATTATACCAAGTACATACAATGAAAGAAAAGGAGATGAGGCTAAAGCAACAGAAATGGAAACAAACCAATCAACAGAACATTTCAAATATGGAAACTTTTGAGAGCATAAACAAATGAAAAGGTACATTTAAACAGTATTGTGCATTTTAAACATCCTGCATTATTCACCTGTGCATGTTTAGTTTCCTCATGAACCAGGTTTCCATCAACCTTTATGTGAGTAAACTGTCAGATAAAAAAGGTCATGATAGGCCTGATAGAAACAGCACATTTTTAGTCGGTAAACCTTCCAAATGTGTCAAAACATGCTCGACAAGGTGGGATCTTTTGAGTCGAAAATAAATTGAGAAATACCAAATATTGATATAATAAACATCATATTGAAGTAAACATAGAGTCACACGATGATATAGTGTGCGGTCCTCCCATTACGACTCAGGAAAGCATGCAGTTTAATAATCTACAGATGAAATAAGTTATGACAAACTTCACAGAGTGGTGAAAGTGCACAGTTATGAGCTTGATGCTCCTTTCCAAGAAGTATTAAGGGTCTTTCTGGTTATATCATGATTGATGTGCTTGGCTGCTGTTTGAGAAATACAAATACTCTGTCCATAATAATCTCATCATGTAGGCTATACCCGCACTGTATCTGCGAGCTGTTCTATTGGCAGAGTTGAAAATGGAATGCAAACACATTTAGCTTCTATTTTTTTATTTGGTACATGGGAATTTAACCACAGAATGTATTTTTATGTTGACTACATCACGCACAACATTTTACCCACAAGTCAATTTGATGGAAACATCTCTGGTGGGAAAATGCACATTTTGTTTTTGTGTATTTTAGAATATTCGCATGAAAGACTTGTTGTAAATGCAGGTTAATCTTTAAAATGGTGTAAAATACATGTAAGTTTGAGGAATTTTAATTATAGGATTTCTGTTGTTTTGAATTTGGCGCCCTGCACTTTCACTGGCTGTTAACGAGGTGAGACGCTACCGTCCCACATACCCGAGAGATGTTAAGTAAGTAAGTGAAGGAAAATATATACCCATTTATTTTATTGATGCAATAAATATAATTAGTCCAAAACATCCCACTTGTCAGACTCTGGTTGAATCAACACTGTTTCCACATTGTTCATGTGTTTTTAGTGTTGGTACAAGTGGTTTCTGGGAGTATGTCTTTGTCTCTACATTCTGCATGCACCTAAAAGTTAATCTATGTATTTAGATATTTGGCATCTACACAAACAGCCAGTTATATTCACCACAAATGGAAGTGTTCCCCATAACATAAGACACTGCGGGCCACTTTGTCTATCTAGTGATGAAAGGAAGCCTGTTGCTGGGTTTCAGAGTCTGTTTTCTGGAGGAAAACTCTGCTCCAGAGAGGATCACACTGATAAATGTGTTTTTATGTGTCTGACCTGCAACTGGAGATGTATCAGACAGACACAAAACATAAATTGAAAAACTTTTACACGTCTCTGAAACCTGTGTTTCATCTGGGGATAACTGTACAATCAGTCAGAGAGAGGATATACAGTAAGAGAGATATACAGTAAGAGAGGATATACAGTAAGAGAGAGGATATACAGTAAGAGAGGATATACAGTAAGAGAGAGGATATACAGTAAGAGAGAGGATATACAGTAAGAGAGAGGATATACAGTAAGAGAGATATACACAGAGAGAGAGAGGATATACAGTAAGAGGAGGATATACACAGAGAGAGGATATACAGTAAGAGAGGATATGAGAGAGAAAGAGCTTTCACCATTCTCTTTACGTAAGAGGGAAAACTAGTGTCTGGTTGACATACGGTTGAAAATATATGCATTAAAATGCAACAATGTAATACAAAAAAATAAATACAACTGCATATCAATTAAATGTTATTGTTAACGGCTAACGTTAGTATTCAGCTAACCACGGTTGGTGGTCATCAGCTATCCTTTAGCTCGAAAAGCTATCGCCAGTTTTGTACAACGACTCAGACCAGAGCATACTGGACCTATTTTCTCTCCATATCCCCGGATTTCTACCCCAAGCTCTGGACATTTATACCTGGATCTTTGCAGCTAGCTAGCTGCTATCAGTGACTATTGGCTTACGTTGGTCCCGGAGCAAACATCAATTATTCCGGAGGCAGCCAGCTGAAGAGTTCCATCAGCCATTCCTGGCCTACAATCACCTATCCGGACCCGTTTTTACTGCCGACGCGGAGCCCCACCGGGCCTTCACGACTGGACTACTGATGTTATCTGCCCAAGTGAGTTATCCAACTGGCCCCTCCGTCGTCACGTTACCTGAACGCCATCTGCGGCCCGCTAATTGTTAGCTGTCTTATCGGCTGGTATCTGAATAGGTCTATCGGACAATTTTCTTGGGTCACTATAACTATTTTTGCCAATTGGATTTGTCCCCTCTACCACATGGCACCCCACTAATCTACCGATGAAAACGCATGAGGGGGCTAAAAACAGACCTCCATCCTCTGCCAGCTTGCTACCCATGGTCCGGCTAGCTGTCACAATCGCCGTGACACCAACCAACCTGACTACTCACTGGACCCTTATGATCACTCGGCTAAGCATGCCTCTCCTTAATGTCAATATGCCTTGTCCATTGCTGTTGTGGTTAGTGTTTATTGGCTTATTTCACTGTAGAGCCTCTAGTCCTGCTCATTATACCTTATCCAACCTTTAAGTTCCACCACTCACACATGCGATGACATCACCTGGTTTCAATGATGTTTCTAGAGACAATGTCTCTCTCATCATCCCTCAATGCCTAGGTTTACCTCCACTGTATTCACATCTTACCATACCTTTGTCTGTGCATTGTACCTTGAAGCTATTTTATCGCCCCCAGAAACCTCCTTTTACTCTCTGTGCCGGACATCCTCGTGACCAAGATTCGCATAGTTTTAGCAGTACCCTTATCCCAGTCCTCTATGTTCCTCTGGTAATGTAGAGGGAATCCAGGCCCTGCAGTGCCTAGCTCCTCCTATTCCCTCAGGCGATCTCTTTTGATACGACTTCTGTAACCGTAATAGCATTGGTTTCATGCATGTTAACAATAGGCATCCTCCCTAAGTTTGTTTATTCACTGCTTTAGCACTCTGCCAACATGGATGTCCTAGGTGTGACTGAATCCTGACTTAGGAAGACCATCAAAACTCTGGAAGTCTCCATCCCTAACTACAACATTTTCAGACAAGATAGAATGGCAAAGGGAGCAGTGTGCAAATCCACTGCAGAGATAGCCTGCAGAGTTATGTCCTATCCAGGTCTGTACCCAAACAATTTGAACTTCTACTTTCAAAATCCACCTCTCTAAAAACAAGTCTCTGCCGTTGCCGCCTGAAATGAATACCCCTCTGCCCCCAGCTGTGCTTTCACTTTACATGTGAACTGATTGCCCCCATCTATCTTCAGAGCTCGTGCTGTGAGAGGTGACCTAAACTGGAACATGCTTAACACCCCAGCCATCTCATAACTGCAAGTTTCTGATACCTAATTCAAACAAATTATCAAGGAACCTACCAGGTACCACCCCTAAAGCCGTAAACACCGGGTACCTCATAGATATCATCCTAACCAACTTGCCCTCTAAATACACCTTTTGCCATTTTCACCAAGATCTAGTGGTCTGTCGAATGCCTGCTTCTGGCGGGTCAGCTCCTGAAACAATGAAAGATGGTGAATTTCTAATCGACCTGGCCCGGGTGGTCCTGGAAGGATATTGACCTCATCCTGTCAGTAGAGGATGCCTGATTATTTTTTAAATGCCTTCTCACCATCTTAAATAAGCATTCCTCATTCAAGAAATTTAGAACCAGGAACAGATATAGCCCTTGGTTCTCTCAGACCCTGACTGCCCTTAACCAACACAAAAACATCCTATGGCGTTCTACATTAGCATCGAACAGCCCCCGTGATATGCAACTTTTCAGGGAATTTACAAACCAATATACACAACCAGTTAGAAGAGCCAGGCTAGGTTTTTCAAGCAGAAATTTGCTTCCTGCAACACTAACTCAAAAAGTTCTGGGACACTGTAAAGTCCATGGAGAATAAGAACACCCCTCCCAGCTGCCCACTGTACTGAGGATAGGAAACTCTGTCACCACTGATAAATCCACTATAATTGAGAATTTCAATAAGCATTTTTCTACGGCTGGCCATGCTTTCCACCTGGCTACCCC